>NW_006775627.1:868949-879622 GCF_000442215.2 Lipotes vexillifer | reverse complement strand
AAAAAAAAAAAAAAAAAAAAAAAAAAAAGAAATAAATTGGCATTTAAATCTGCAAATGTATAGAAAAATGTAAAGTATCAAAAAAATTATCTGATATTTAGGCAGTGGTCAAAATAATTTAAGACCATAATCTTGAGAGAAAGATGAGTAGGAAAATCCAGGGCTACAGCAGTTTGGGAATATTTCTACAAAGAGTCAGCAAAAAATTTTTGAAAGCTCTAGAGTCTCCTCACACAGAATTTTTTCCAGTAAAAATAGGAAGGAAGAAAAGAGTATGTAAATCAGGAATGAGGTTAGAAACAGGCAAAATTTTAGTCATGGGTGTGTATAATTTAAGATACTCAATATTCCAATTTGGATGACATACATACTAAGCAAGAGTTAAAATAGCAGGTAAAAGAAAAACACATCAAGTCAATCAAGTGTTGTCCATATTTTTAAACAACGTCTTAAGCCTGCTTGTTCACCACTGAATTCTTGACTCTTTGTTGAGTATATAATGCAGTTCTTCAAGTGGCCTTCTTGGACCCATAGCACAGACTCCAAAAGATTTGGGAATATTGAGAACACCAGCAAACATCCTGGGTAGATGTTTGCTTCTGTCAGATTTCAGAAGCAATTGCAGGTGACTTTGACTTTATCTGTAATCACATATTTTTAAAAATTCTCCAGTGGTGCATATAAGAGAGTTGCTTATTTAAAGCTTAAACACTCATGAAGGAGGTAAGAGTCCAGGAATAATTTTTGTGGAAAAATAAGCCTATCTAAACATTATCGTCTCAGAGTAACAGATCAACTTTTTTAACACCTTCTAAGTACCTCAGAATTAATACTCTGAAAGACAAGTAGCATTGTAATTTGTCTTAAAAATATAATCATAGCTATTTCTGCTTTAATCATAGACTTATAGAGCAGCAACTTAAAAATAGAAACATTTTAAAGGTCTTAATGGGAGTTGATTTTTAAAACGGAGTCACTACAGATTCCTTCAATAAACCCTCCCACTGTTCATATGTTAAGAAATTTTTATTCACCCACAACTTCTGAACTTCCTATAAATTCTTACCTGCCCTTTAAATTGAGCCCCCAATCACACCCTAATTTTATGAAGTTAAAAACACAAAGCCATGAAATTAGATTTCCTGGGTCTGATTTATAGCACCATTACTTTTAGCTATGTGATCTTGGTCAAGTTATTTTACCTTACTGTACCTCGGTTTCTTTACCTATAAAGTGAGATAATAGAAAAAATGGGACTAATAGGACTAACCCTCACAGGGAATTGTTAGGAGGATACAATGAAAGAGTATTGTACAAATAAAATATTTAAGACAAGAACTAACTAGCACATGGTCTATGCTCTGAAAATCTTAATTATATTTTGTTTGCTATCATTGGGATTTAGCTGTTAACTGATTACCTACATATTTATGCTGATTTTCCTTAAGCAAATTGAAGTCAGGGCCTATGGTTTCTACTTCACAAGCTCTTCTATGATAACGAGGGACACATTTTCCACAGTGGGGACTCATTAGATAGTTCTTTGACTGATTCAATAAGACAAATTACACTACTATTCAAAGATAGCCCTCGCCAAGAAAACTTTTCCAAATCTATTGTTGATTGCTGTAAAGAATTATAAAAAATACTCAGAGCCTTTGACCAAGCAGTCCTACCTCTCCTAACTTATCTAAGGATATAATTCAAAAAAAAGGAAAATAATGTAAGCACAAGGATATTTATTGTAGTATTACATATAGTAAGGCTAAGGGGTAAATAAAAGTGAATGGTTGGGCTTCCCTGGTGGCGCAGTGCTTGAGAGTCCGCCTGCCGATGCAGGAGACGCGGGTTCGTGCCCCGTTTCGGGAAGATCCCACATGCCGCGGAGCGGCTGGGCCCGTGAGCCATGGCCACTGAGCCTGCGCGTCCGGAGCCTGTGCTCCGCAAATGGGAGAGGCCACAACAGTGAGAGGCCCGCATAACGCAAGGAAAAAAAAAAAAAAAAAAAAAAAAAAAAAGTGAATGGTTAAGTAAAATGAATGGTTAAGTAAAAGTGAATGGTTAAGTAAAATGTATCTACTTTTTGTCATTAAAACTAAAGTTTTGAAGGTAACAGAAACAGGCTAATAATGTTACATGAAAATGTCAGATTTCAAAACTAGATTTCTGACATGGATATAATTAGATAAACATTATATGTTTATGTAGACAGTGATTAGGAAAGAAAAGGAAAAGATTAAAATGGTTGAAACATTAGGTTGAAACATTAGGTTAAAAATGTTATGCTTTATTCACTTACAACCACGTCTAAAGTCTGGATACATCTTATAATTAATTGATGACATGTCACCTAATAGGTAGTGGGGTTTTTTTTCTCATGGTATGTAAATTAATGATTTACCTTACAGTAGATGGTGCTTTGGATTTGACGGAAGAGTGTTATCCTCAGTTTACAGATATAAGGAAACTGCTCATTAGTGCTGGAGCTAGAATTTGACTTTAAGGAATCTAGCTCCAAACTTGGGCTCATTCAAGAATAAATTTTGCAATCATTGAAATAATCTGTATCTGTTTGGTACTTAAAGTACTTATAATGTTTGAAAACTCAGCAAATTATAGTATTTGTCTGATTATCCTTGTGAGTCCAATTTAAAATGTGTAACTTAGCAACTGATTATTGACATAAAATTAAGTGAAAATTCATTAAAGATTTTGGCTAGCTTTGTAAATGGTATTGGAATATTTAAAAGCACCAAAATAAAACAGGATGTGGTAACTCCAGTAATTTTAACTACTCTTTGATATTACTTATTAATTAATATATTATTTATATTAATACTTCTAATCTTTAAAACAACCCTAGGAGTTATGTACTAATGTATTCCCTCATTTCTAAGCTATACAATTATATACTTCTTATAAGCAATGGCATGTTAGTTTAATTGGCTGTAAGGGTCTTTTATTCTACTGGTATGTAAACTAATGATTTATTATACAATAAATTTGATGAAATATGGCATTTCCCCCATTTTACAGATAACGAAACTGAGGTATAAGGGGGTTAAGTAACTTTCCCAAGTTACATAGCTGGTTAGGACCAGAACTGGGATTCAAATCAAGGCAGCCTAACTCAAGGCTCAAGTGTGTGCTCTTAACCACTATGTCTTACAATAAAAGTCTCATACTGAGGACTACAAAGTTATAAATAATGGTGTTTCACATGTTTCACACATTTCTGAACTCCAAAATATTTGAATATGGACTTCCTTGGATTCTCCCTTCATCCATCATATATAGCATCCAAGACACTATATTCAAGATCTGAGGTGCACAATATACCCAAATAGACTTTGGACAACGCCACATGGATTTAATTAGGAAACAATCTAATTTGCATGTGCTTTCTTACCATCTACACTAGCATCATCCACCAAAATGATCTCCTTCAACAATATGGCAGGTGAAGAATAGAGCACGCTGTGGACAGTTCTAAGCAGCGTGGACCATGCTTCATTATGAAAAACTATTATGACACTGGTGGTAGGCAGGGGAGGACAGCGCTTAAATTTTTGTTCAATACATCTAGAAAAAGTCAAAGTAGAAGAACAATTATGAATTTTATTACTTTATTTCACAGCTATACCATTACTAAATTATCATTATTTAAACCTTTAAAACAACAGAAATGATAGTGGACACTTTGTTTATATGTAAGATGATCTTAGTGCTATATAAAGGCAAATAGATCAAAACAAAATTTCTTACAAATAGACCACTCACCCAGAGATCATGTCCACTGATATTGATCACATGTCACGAATTAAAACATGCTATTGTAAGCTTTCTCCATAATATAATTTTAAATACAAATAACATTTTAAATAAGAAAAATAACCTAGAAGTGAGACAACCTGTAAAAATAGCAAATACTTGTAACTGCTCAAATACAAACCAAGTTTTTTCTTTCCTTGTAGAAATCACGCATTTTTCTTAACATTTGCAATTTTTAATTATTAAATGAATATTCATCTTTGTAGAGATTATCTTAAATTAGATACTTTCCTAGGAATGTAATATTTTCTAAGTTTAATCAATTCCCTTAACCTGTAACTGAACCAAAAGGGGAAAAAATTGCTTACTATAAAGCCTATTTCCTTCAGCAAAAACTTAATTACCTACCATATGTCACATGCCATGCTGTGTTATAGATTTTGCTCCAGTAAGGAGAGAGACCCTAAATAGTTTTTGGCTGATTAGTGGTATTACTCATTCACTAAAAACTTTAGTTATAAATTTATCTTGAATTCATTTTGATAGCAATGTCATCCTCAATAAAAATAATCTTCATATGAAGCCACTGGGGTATGTGTGGGTCTGTACAATCTCTAGGCTTTGAGAATGGAGATGACCACAGTCCCTCACCTGCTGAGTTGAGGTGAGGATCAAATGAAATAACATATAGGAGAGGGCTTCAAAACACTGTAAAGTCAAACAGAGTGAAGCTGGGACATAAAACATGTGTGATCTATGGTAAAGATACATAAGTAAAATAACTGGATCTTTGATAACCATAAATGGTTGTACAATTTTAGACAACAGACTATGAAATCCTCCTACACAGTCAAAAGCCACTATAAGTAGTGTGTGAACAATCAAACAGTGCTGTTCAAACCCAAAGATAAGGAAGTAAATCATTCACTCATGGAGACAGGAGGCAAGCACACTTTGGTTGCCCTGCCAGGGCCAATGGGGAAACCAGAGCCCCCAGAATGGTGGCCTGGGAAAGCCACCCTAAAAGAGATATTCTACAAACTCTCATTAATTACTACTTTTACAGCCATACCTCAGTATGAATGTGTTTCAAATCCTTTCCTGAGAGGACGTCTTTAGGTTGAAATATTTGTAGTGATAAGAAAGGAATTAAGTGAGGGATAAAATATTGAGAGGGTGTCAACACCACTGAGTAGGAAAAGAGGAGGAAGGTGAAACTGATTTTGCTTTCTAGGACCATCATGATTTTAAAGTGTAACATACATGCATAGCCAGAAGAAAATAATCACATTCATCCTCACTGGTAGATTAAAGCAAATGATTTATTCTAAAGTGAATTTTGGATAAACTATCAATTAAAAATAAAGTCCAAACACAAACTACCTATTTATCTATCTTTGAGTTAAAATTACATGGAAACAAATGACTAAATATAAGATTGTATTTTAAATACATAAAGTCTTATAAGCCAACATAAAAGTATAAGTAAAAATTATGAAAAACTCCATACTATAGTATTTGTTTTTTAGGGGAAAAAGTTTATAATTTTGTCTTATAAGCATTTTGGGGAGGGAGTTTGGGGATTAAAAAAAAATTTTCCTATATTTATTTGCCACGTGACTAATTAATATAGTATTAATATAGAATTATAAAAAGGTTTTGAAGATTTAAAGTATGACACTTTACAAAAATTCACACTAGGGCTTCCCTGGTGGCACAGTGGTTGAGAGTCTGCCTGCCGATGCCGGGGACACGGGGTCGTGCCCCAGTCCGGGAAGATCCCACATGCCGCGGAGCGGCTGGGCCCATGAGCCATGGCCGCTGAGCCTGCACGTCAGGAGCCTGTGCTCCGCAATGGGAGAGGCCACAACAGTGACAGGCCCGCCTACCGCCAAAAAAAAAAAAAAAAAAAATTCACACTAATAAAGTGTTATCTCTTTAATCTCACAAGGCTTTCCCTCAGTTTAAGCAAGGATTTATTTGCTTAACTGATAAGTACTAATATCAAGTAAAAGTGTCATGTTATATCATCAATGCAAGTGATAATAAAATTTCACAGTATGATTTCATAAGCCTCATTTATTTTGAAACAATTAGCATGCTCAACTTATGTTTAAAAGTTGTTTCACATGTCATTTAAAGCAGTGAAATTCAAATAACTTGCCAAAGTGATTACAGATTCCCAGTCAAACCATTTGAAAAATGTGGCATACAGAAATGTGCTTAAATTATCAGTCACAAGACCATCTGGCTTCGGGAGAAACTGGATCTATATTTCTAATGAGCAGAGATTAGCAGTTCTTAGCAGTTCTTCAGAAAATGTGTTCCTTGATGATATAAGTTAAATTTAAAGTATGAAAGTATTAAATCTTCACAGTTCTAGGTACACATTCCTGTCCAAAAAAAAGGTTCTTTGTGTGCATAGCTATTTTGCACTTACATATTGATTAACATTATTGACTATTACTGCAGTTTCTCAAAGCTATATTGGAGAAAAGGCTTATCCTGAGCTCCCTTTGTCATGTCAGAGAATAAAAATCATGCTTCTTGATTTGTGATGGGAATTGCTTTTCAATCAAGACCTCTCCCAAAATCAGTAAAGGGCCATATTGCATTTTAACCTATTAGCATAAAAAAGGAACTATACTGTGCACTGTCAGAACAACTAGAATATTTTACATTGATTTGTTTCTTCACACATTCATTTAAAATGATGAGCAATTTAACCTTGAATCACACAGATTAGAATAGAGCAACAGAAATCTAATCTACACAGCTTCAATATTGAGGAACTCGTAGTTGGAGCAGGTATTCATGATCATAAACCTAGAAAAATATGAAGGAAGCAATAGACCTAAGTCTACTACTTTTCTTCAGGTTCACTTACAAATTTAATTCTCTTATAACTAGAAAGCAAAATATGTAAGCACTGTTTGCTTACAGTTTGTCTATCTTGCACTTTTAACAAATCTACAGACTGTTTAAAAGTGCTGAAATTCATTTTAGCTATTTCAGTTCAAATAGAGCATTTGAACACTACCTCAAAGATAACAAGATGGTTAACTAAGAACAAAGAGACAGCACAGTAGAATCGGGGGCTGGGGGGGATTTTAATCAAAATACTGTATATTTGAGATAAACATGTAAACAAAGTGACAATGAAAAGCAACGTTGGCCTCTCAGAAGAGAAAGGGAGAAAACTCTATAAATACAAGAGCTTATTCAACAAAACTCCAGAGAAAGAATCACAGTTGAACTAGTAATTAAAACAATACTGTCGGGCTTCCCTGGTGGCGCGGTGGTTGAGAGTCTGCCTGCCGATGCAGGGGACGCGGGTTCCTGCCCCGGTCTGGGAAGATCCCACATGCCGCGGAGCGGCTGGACCCGTGAGCCATGGCCGCTGAGCCTGCGCGTCCGGAGCCTGTGCTCCGCAACGCAAGAGGCTCACAGCAGTGAGAGGCCCATGTACCGCAAAAACAAACAAACAAAAAAACAATACTGTCTCTTAAAAGAAAGGTTACAAAACGCAGGACATTCTGAAATGTAGTTATAGCACTAAAAGTAGCCACAAAGTCCATGACTTAGCTCATAAACTATCATAGCTCCAAAATCTTGGCACAGTTTTTAATATTTCTATTCTATAGCAATACACAGAAGAACAGAAACAACTCCTCCACCTCTCACATTTCCCATAAAATCCACCCCATATTTCCTCCTTAATGGATGAGAAAACCAAAGCATTTAAGAATAAAGGATTTCCTTGTGGTTCTATAGAGGTCAGATCTAGAATTCAGTCTTCTAATTTCTAAGATGATAATTTTTCACACCTGCAATGCCTCACTAAACATAGATATAGAAATCTAGCCTCAATAACGATAAGCAAAAAATAATTAAGACAGGTTAAATAAATGGTATTTGCCGATTCTTTGCCTCAAAGTGACTAAAGGACAAGCAACTTCCTTAACTAATGCCCCTCCCCTGAAAACCCTCCTGATAAACACTAAACAGTGAATATTCTTCAACATACTCAGGAGGTCGAGTGTCTGGTCCAAGATCTCGGTGTAAAGAAATCCTGTCACTTGCAAAAGCGTTAAAACAGTGTTTTGCTTCTCCACGTTCTTTTTCCTTCTGCTCTTCAATACTTAAATTGGTTGTCTTGAATGCTTTTCCAGAAGCACCAGGTGCATTAGAATCCTGAGGCGGGCGGTCAAGAAAGGGTTTCAGTTCTGCTGCTGTATAATATCCTTGCAAACAGGGTCTATCACCAGCATCAATGTTTTGCCTGACAGGTGCTCCTATTTGCATTTTTGGCATTGCATCTTTAATATTGTTTACAGCTTCTAGCATTAAATCAAACATCTTGTTTTTGTTTTTCATGTTTCTTTCCATCCTTGATTCCTCTTTGGAATATTGAACACTTACTTCTCTTTGCATTAAAATCAAAAATATTATAAAGAAAACAACTACTGCACCAAGTTTCCAGAACTTTTTATGGTAATGTCTTTTAAGATGTAGTTTTACTAGTCGTTTTAGGTGAGCCATTCTGACATTAAAAGCTTGTCACTTGACAAATAACAGTTACAGTTTCCTGTTACATGTATTTTTTATCATAGATTTGCTGGCAAGAAAGTTTCCTTAAATTGCAATACCTATAAACAGAAATGACAGGTTAGTAGCTATTCATTCCTATAGGCATGGTTCACTTCATTCACTCAGCCAACAACTGAACATAAGCTATAAACAATGTACTCTTATGGTTAATAACAATACAAAGATATCTTGCCCTCAAGAAAATTACACTTTAGGAAGAACACAGTTGCTATCATTAACTATAACCTATTGGGGTTATAAAATATTAGAGACTTCTCTCCAGTAAAAAATACATTGTTAACTCCGCCTAATATCTGCCATATAATATGCATAAATGAGTTTTATAAATATATTTTGAGTTTTTTAAAAAAAATCTTAGCTCTGGGGCTTCCCTGGTGGTGCAGTGGGTGGGAATCTGCCTGCCAATGCAGGGGACATGGGTCCGATCCCTGGCCCGGGAAGATTCCCACATGCCACGGAGCAACTAAGCCCGTGTGCCACGACTACTGAGCCTGCGCTCAAGAGCCCGTGCTCTGCAACAAGAGAAGCCACGACAATGAGAAGCCTGCACACAGAACAAAGACGCAACACAGCCCCCCCCAAAATTAAAACAAATAAATAAATAAATTTATTTTAAAAAAAATCTTAGCTCAATAACCAAGGGGCTAAAGAACTTCATTAAGCTGATTGTAAAGAAAGGGGTAATCCATAAGAAAGCAAAGGTACACTGACAGGTACTGTCAGGAATACATCTAAAACTGTGGCTTTTAAGAAGTTCACCATCAACCTATGAACTTCAACTAAATCAATTAAGATGATAAAGCAGCTTCATCACCAAGTAAACTGGCATTCTCCCAAATTTGCTCACTTGATAGCACTTGTTGAATGTAACAGAACCAATAAAGACTGGAAAATTAAGATAATGTGTTGTTATATAACAGCTATTTTCAATAGCTCACACAAATACAAAAAAAAAATAATAAGAAATAGAAAAAGAAATGGCCGTGAACATCACTTGGAAGTGTCTCTAAAGAGGCAATAGAGATCATTAAGTTATAAAAGCAGTATCTGGTGCAACGAAATGCTGCTTGCAGTTGATCCTAAGAACAGAGCAGCATGTTTACCAAACCCTAGTATGGGACATCAGGAGCAAAAGAAACGAAAAATAAAAGAGGACATTGACTACTGCCTGAATCACAGTGAAGACGGACTTTCATCATGATGCCTAAAAAAATGTACTGTGAAGGGTTCAGTACATGATTACATACCATGCACCATTATAGCCAGTCAAGTAATTGGCAGAGGCAAACGGGCAAGGAAAATGCCTTTGCTCCCTAACCCTAAACACATTTTAAGAAAAATGTCTATAGGAGTAAAAATTAACACTTTATTTAACTTCTTTTCCAAAGTTATCACTAAATTTAAATTTTAGTGATATCACTAAATTTAAAACAAGAAAACCAAGTTCTGAGATGGATTATCTGGTCTTTAGCAAAAAATTTGAAGCTGAATAAACAAAATAGGAAGAACTAGAAAACTTAGTTCTACATACTATTTCTAATTGGACTGCTCTATATGTTTTCAGTACAGACTGGATACTTTGGTTCCAAGAGAGACCTCATTTATGATGTTTTGCCCATAAAAAGGAGATTCCAATATTTCTGAGCTTTGGTTGCTTCAAGAGCCTCATGTAAGGATTAAAATGACCTCTTAAGATTTTAACATCATTTTAAGATATAATGTAAGGAGTTTCAGACCACACAATTGTGGTTATATCATTTCCTACATGTCAAATGTTGTGCTAGGCTATGGCTATTAAGGTACCTTAAAGGTAAGCTTCAAGGAGCAGAGGTCAGTATGAACGATGGCACTTCAACAGGCAACCGCAAAGCAGCATGATATGATGGAGACTACGAAAGCACATGGAGGATACGGGGAAATGTCAGGGAAAATTTCCCAGCAATGACACCATCGAGCAGGATCTTGACAGATAAGCAATTTTTAGGCTGGTGGACAAGAGAGAGGAGAGAGAGGGAATGGTAGATGCAAAGGCATACGGCAAGAAAAGATGTGGTCAATCCTTGGGTACAGCAGAAGTGGAGGGCACAGGCAGGAAAGGGCAGGAGGTGAGGCTGGAAGGTCAGTTAAAGACTAGCTCACACAGTGAATTTGGAATCTACCAATTTTGTCCTGAATGAATAGAATGGAAAGTACTGAATGATTTTAAGGAAGGATCGTAATCATATTTATGTTTTAGAAAAATCACAGGTTCCTCGGCGCCAGTAAAGGTAATGTATACCAAAGAGTTGAGG
>NW_006775627.1:868096-868939 GCF_000442215.2 Lipotes vexillifer | reverse complement strand
ATGCAGGAATGATGGAGAGGGCTGACTCAAGAGAGTCCAAGAAATGAGATCGAATAGGACTTGGTGAGAGAAAGAAGAATGGGAGGTGGATGGGGAGAGTGATGACATTGACAAAGGCAGGGAATATAGGTAGAAAGATTTGGGATGGGATGTTCAATTTTGGTCATGACAAATTTGAGGTGCTGGTAGGGTTTCCAAGGTGAGTTCCCATGAGCAAAAAGATACATAGGACTGAAAATTAGGGAAAAGCTCTGTGCTAAAGATGAACTTTGACAGTCTTGGGGTACAAAAGCGTTCACCTACAGTATATAAAGTAAAGAAGGCCAGAGAAATAGCTACAATTAAGGGTTAGGGGAGAAAAAAAGAGAAACTGGAAAGAAAGAGCAAAAGGAATGAGAAAACAAAACAAAGGAGAATCAAGGGAGAATAGATTGTCAGATAATGTATCCATGTCAAGTGGATACAATCTACATCTTACCCTTGAGAGATGTTAATTGTTTGACAGTGGTTGATCTTTAAAAGTAAACTTCACGAGACCTAGTCCAATGGGCTTTAGTGCAAACCAGAAATGAACTTTGGCAGAGAATCCAATAGGCTAGTTGTAGTCATGCCCCCAAGATCCTAGGGCTTAGGATTCAGGACACTTTCAGACTAACGGGGCAACAATGATCTAAGAGGTTCCAGGGAGATAAGGATGGCCAAAATGTTGAGTTTTCATAGGATAATGGTTCCACAACTTATGAAATACAACCTGATCACCTTTCTCTCTTCTAATGGCCTACCCACAAATATGATTTCTGCATAAAATATCATGCTTGGGGCTTCCCTGGTGGAGTGGTTGAG
>NW_006775627.1:820356-867987 GCF_000442215.2 Lipotes vexillifer | reverse complement strand
AAAAAAAAAAAAAAAAAAAAAAAAATATATATATATATATATATATATATATATATATTCATGCTCGACAACAGATAGATATAAATTAATTTATGTTCATCCCCCTTTCTGTCTCTGAGACAACCATCAAATATCCCCTTCTCCAGTGCTATTTAGTGATACTAAATTTCTTCAGTAGCCAGGATAAGCTAGATTAGGAATTTGAGAAGGAATGAGGTGGTCTCCTTAGAATGTTTTAACACAACATAGAACAGGAAAGAGTCCCAGAAAAGTATAGAGTAGAAGGAGATGACAGAACAAGATCTTTCTCTTTTTTAAAAAATAATTAATTAATTAATTCGCTGCATTGGGTCTTCATTGCTGCGCGAGGGCTTTCTCTAGTTGCAGCAAGCTGGAGCTACTCTTTGTTGCGGTGTGTGGGCTTCTCATTGCAGTGGCTTCTATTTGTTGCAGAGCACATGCTCTAGGGCACGCGGGCTTCAGTAGCTGTGGTTCGTGGGCTCTAGAGCACAGGCTCAGTAGTTGTGGCTCACGGGCTTAGTTGCTCTGCGGCTTGTGGGATCTTCCTGGACTAGGGATGGAACCCATGTTCCCTGCATTGGCAGGCAGATTCTTATCCACTGCACCACCAGGGAAGCCCCAGAGTGAGATCCTTGTATGGTAGTGATGGGTTTTCCAAAACACTTTATGCCAGAAATTGTATCTGTGGGTAGGATGGGGAATTGGAAAGGATTGAATTAATGAGGCCAGTGGAAGAGAGTTCTTTTTTAAGGATGCATTATAAACTAGAGGAATTCCTCAATAGGGTAATAATCCTATACTGTGTGCATGTTTATCTATTTAAGGGAGTCACTCAGTTAGGTTTTAGTATAGGATATCTCTAATGAGAGAGTCAAGACAAGCTCATAAAGGACATGAATAGTATCTCCCTTACTCATGGTTGTTTTTTTTGGCACTTACCACAATGTTGGTGACGTAATGGGTACCCAATAAATGTTTGTTGACTAGAAAAGGGATGAAAGAAGACCAAGATTTCATTTACTATCAGAAATAACAGAAATAGTTAACTTTTGTTAAATGCTGATTAGGTCCCTAATACTTTAACACTTACTACATAAGTTCTCTTTTAGTCTTTCCAACAATCTTGCAAAGTTTATGCTATTCCCATTTTACTGACAAACATTGAGGGCCAAGTAGATTGAGTAGCTTGGCCAAGGTCATTCAGTTTAAGTGGAAGACCAGCATTTCCCCAACTGTATTCCAACTCAGGTTTGATGTAAAATCCTGAGATTTTCACTGAAGTTGTCTGAAGTAAGGTCTTTATAAAGGAGTCAAGAATCGACGCTATAAATGTAAGAAAGTAAGGGGAAAACCTAGGAGGAAAGAACTACAGATAGCCTCACATCACCTCAAGTGAGGTTTTCTGGACAAATGAGTTAAAAAAAAAAAACTATTTTCAGAGGATGTTTTTGGAAATAAAGATCGAGGAGGATGAGACTGTAGATTTTGACAATGGCGGGTTAAGAAACTGAGACTGCTTAGCGGTAGAGTCTACTAAAGTAGGAACATGATGCTTTGCTTTTTTCAGATTATTTCTAAGGGAATAATTTTATTTTATTGATTGCTGATTAGTTGAAGATTCCAACATAGATCCCCCAGGGACTGTGTATGACTTTTCTTTGCTGCTAATGTACAATATCAGCCTTCCATTAATGATACATTACACTCAACATTAAGCATCTCCATCAGTGGTCTTCAACTCTGGATACACATGAACAGAAAGCTCTTTAAAACTGCAGTGCCTTAGGCCCCATCTCTACAGAATTTGATTTTATTTATTTTTATTATTTATTTATTCATTTATTTTTGACAATCGTGGCTTTTATTGAGAGGAAGGAACTCCAGCTGTTTGGATCACTATGTATTATTAAAAAGAGACTTTTTAAAACTTTTTCTATAGCTTTACTGAAGTGTACATGATGCACAAGTTGTACATATTTAAAGTATATAATTATTTTTGTTGTTCTAGGGATGAGGCTTAGGTCCTGCTTTTGTTGTTCTTTTCAACTCTCCATATAATTCTAAAGGGTGGCAAGGGTTAAGCATCACTGGTTCAGGTAACAGGACTTTGGGCAAAATTAGCACCTGATGAGAAAAGGACTACATCTGGATCTAAAGACTGTCATACAGAGTGAAGTAAGTCAGAAAGAGAAAAACAAATATCGTATATTAACGCATGTATGTGGAACATAGAAAGGTGCTACAGATGAACCGGTTTGCAGGGAAGAAATTGAGTCACAGATGTAGAGAACAAACGTATGGACACCAAGGGGGGAAAGCAGTGGGGGATGGGGGTGTGATGAATTGGGAGATTGGGATTGACATGTATACACTGATGTGCATAAAATGGATGACTAATAAGAACCTGCTGTATAAAAAATAAATAAAATTAAATTTAAAATTTAAAAAAAAAGGACTGCATCTAACCAAAGGCAACCACATTATTAATTTCTAATACTCCAAAGACAGGTTTTCAAAATAAACTCTTGATGTAAATTAAGGAAGTTATTTTGACACGGAGGGATAAGATAAAAAATCCAAAGCAAGAATGACCCAAGGATTCCTGAAAAGTCTAAGGGATTAACTGCTGATATAAATGAGGCATTGAGGTTATATTCCAAATTACGATGTTGTAAAATCATTTTTAAAATATTTTATTCCCATCATAAACATGGAAAAACTGAGACTCTGAACAACAAAAGACATAATCCAAATTAATTAATTAATGAGCTAATCCTAATTAATTAACTAGGATTCTTTATTTCTATTCCTGGGAATAATACCATGTTCCTAGACCACACTACTTGCCAAACTTGAAGACCATATAAAAACAGCAGAAAGAGAAAAACAAATACTGTATGCTAACACATATATATGAATCTAAAAAAAAATGGTCATGAAGAACCTAGGGACAGGACGGGAATAAAGACGCAGACCTACTAGAGAACGGACTTGAGGAGACGGGGAGGGGGAAGGGTAAGCTGGGACAAAGTGAGAGAGTGGCATGGACATACATACACTACCAAATGTAAAATAGATAGCTAGTAGGAAACAGCTGCATAGCACAGGGAGATCAGCTCGGTGCTTTGTGACCACCTAGAGGGGTGGGATAGGGAGGGTGGGAGGAAGGGAGATGCAAGGGGGAAGAGATATGGGGACATATGTATATGTATAGCTGATGCACTTTGTTATAAAGCAGAAACTAACACATCACTGTAAAGCAATTATACTCCAATCAAGATGTTAAAAAAAAAAAAAAAGAAGAAAAACAGCCAGTGAAACAAAACAAATCTCTCCAAAACCAACTTCTAATTGGATTATTAAGTTTGAGAATTAAAAAACTCAGCACAACAGCAAGCTCAGGATATTTGCACATTTGAAATGTTGTATTTGCACATTAGAAATGATTAGCAGACAAAGGGTTTGTTCTTCTTGTATTCTTTCTAAAATCTTTAAACATGCCTATCCAAAATGGTCAATTGCTAATTATAAAAGATCACATTCGCAGGAGAAGGGAATACCATGAAATAGTTTTTTAAAACTAGAAAAAAAAAATTAAAATTCGGAGATTTTCTAAATTCCAAATCCCTATAAATATCTAAAGTTAGAAAAAAATTAAAATTCAGAGAACTTCTGGTCTTAAAAAATATTAATCTATATCTTAGTATATATGTAGACATTATAAAAAGGCATTAATAATAAATAAAGATATCCACAAAATGATACTTTGAAAGGTTAAAACAATATGCACAATTCTAACAGTCTGTGAGACTGGGTTAAAATCAATGAATTGTTCTCAGGAGTAAAAATATGCTTCCACCTGAACAGAAAAAAACCAAAATCTCATAAATTAAAATAATATAACTACAAAACTGTGCTTCCAGGTATCTGGAGCATGGCTTCTTAAACTATGATGTGGCAATAAGTCATCTGGGGATATTGTTTAAATGAATATTCAGGTAGGAAAACATCAAGATAAGATCCATCATCCATCATTATAGTCATGATTGTCCCTCCACATGAAAAAGCACACACTGCAAGATTAGTTGTTAGTTTAATTTTAAAATTCCACCTAAAAAAAATCTTCTAAAGCAGTGAGATGTAGAACTTCATAACTGCACATGAGAGTAACATTTAATAAAGTAAGCGGGGGCTTCCCTGGTGGCGCAGTGGTTGAGAATCTGCCTGCCAATGCAGACGACACAGGTTCGAGCCCTGGTCTGGGAAGATCCCACATGCCATGGAGCAACTGGGCCCGTGAGCCACAATTACTGAGCCTGCGCGTCTGGAGCCTGTGCTCCGCAACAACAGAGGCCGCGATAGTGAGAGGCCTGCGCACCGCGATGAAGAGTGACCCCCACTTGCCACAACTAGAGAAAAGCCCATGCACAGAAATGAAGACCCAACACAGCCATAAATAAATAAATAAATAAATAAATAAATAAATAAATACATTGTGGGAAAAAAAATAAAAAAAAAAATAAAAAAAAAAAATAAAGTAAGCGGACAGTGGTTCTTTCCATTTCTTGTTTCTGTGTTTGTGACAATAAACCTTTACAACTCCAGGGATTTAAGGTCTGGTTCCAGTTGAATTTAATTGGCACAAAGCCTAATTGTTATGTGAAACTTACTTACAACTTGACTTAAAGCATGCTGTAAAGACTTAAGAATAACTACACAAAGCAAGAAATTACAAAATTACACCCTCAAATCACAGTGTAGATCGTAGATTAACAAAAGTACACTACTATTGGATCTTTCCTATGTATTATCATCTGGATTTTCTAACTGAATTTAAAAACAAAACAAAACAAAACTTGCCTTGATAATAAACCCTTAAGTACTTGGGCAGAAATTTTAAGTGCCCCTCATCTGCTGGTGAAAATGTTAGGGAATGGAGGAGGAGTAGGAAGTCATTTCTGTTTGTATTTATTGATGGGATCAAATTTCATGGTGATTTGCTACTGTGGTTTGTTAGTTTTGATTATGTTTTAGTCCACGTTCACATTCTTGCCAACAATTCTGAGAGGAAGTAACTTACGGATGTATGACAAGTGACAGACTCTGATGCAAAGCAAACCACATTGAGAAAGCCGCACGCAGCGGACATACCTCAAAGATCCCAGCTAAAGATCAAGTAAAGCTGCTCTGGGTGGCTGGAAAATGCCACCAGCAGCCAACTAAATGCATGAAATTGTCATAAAGTAGGATGACTTTTGTCATAAAGTAGGACGACTTCTGAACCTAGGTATCTTCAGGTTATGAGACAAAAAGCCTAGTGACAGATTTCACTTTCAGCAACTGTAAGGCACAGGTTAACAAGGAAAAGGGCATGGTCTGACATCCAGCTTCTCAGCCACACCTGGTCAGATAAATATCTCCATTAACTTTATCTTAGGTGAAAGGTTGTAGACAGGATCTTGATTTGTGGACCAGCCAATCTATCTTCACAGTTTGGAACAAACAAGTAATTACAGAGCTACACTTACCCATGGGGGTAACAGGGTAGGTGGGGAGGGAGGCTCACATACTATCTCCTGCCACATCTGCACCTATGAATGAATTTCACATAACATATAAAAGATATACTATATTATTTATGGCATACTAGAGGGTAGAGGAATTTCTCCAGGGGTTATTCCAGGGGTTCCACAGATTGTCCACTTAACTGATTTTTCCCCCAGGCAGAAGCACTGAATTTTGAAAGATCTGTCCGTCTAACTATTTACCTTGAAACATAGTTGATGGCTTTGGATTAGTAAGGAGACAGAAACTACATAGTGATTTGAACAAGGAAAGTTTTATCTATTATTAAGAGAGGACTGGAGTAACAGGGAATTGTCTAGTAAGAGTAAACAAGAATGCTAAAGAACACAGGAGTGGTAGATATAAGGGGCAACCACCACCCCTAAGGCTGAGATGAAGGCCCAAGGAAGAACCATCCCCTCTTGAGGGCTGAGATCCAGAGCTCTTAATGGAGATGGCAGAGCACTGGCTCCCTGATGGTGGAAGAGTCACAGAGATGCCTCACTGGTGATACTCCCTCTGGATCCTGGAAGAAGCCATTCAGAGAGAGGTGTCAAACCCTGGAACTTGCTAGGTGCTAAGGAAAACTGCTGGCTGCTGATGGAGTTGAAAAGCTGTCCTCTGTAGGAGTCTAGTGTACTTTCATGTGCATCTTGGGCCAGTGTAGCTCCAGGCTGGTACCTGAGATAAAAGCTGGGCAGTGGGCTCCCTAGACACCCAGTGCTGTGGGGCTCCCAGTGTGTACATGCGTAGGGCTAAAGAAAGAGTATGGGGAGCGGTGACCTCGGCTGGGAATAGGCCCATGATGTCTGTGGCTCCAGCCAGTACACAAGTCAATCTCTGGAGAAAGTGCAGGGGGCAAGAAGGTGCCAACTCCAGAGAAAGCTGTGCCATGCAGTTACCTAGCACTGGAGAAAACCATGTGGGGCAGTAGAGGAAAAGTATGCCCAGCAAGAACCTGGCTAGTGAGCCATCCTAAAACCAGGAAGAGAAGCGCCTTCTACCTTCAGTGTCCCTCCAGTGTCCTCTACTGAAAAGGCTCAGGAGAAATATTTACAGGGCCCAGCTCCATCATTACAAGCAGGCAAACAGAATGACTTTGGAGCTGAGAGAAAATAAATTGATAAGCAGCACAGTCTGCCCTTTTGATGACTCAGCCTCTCCGCCACACATCTGAACTCCTGGACAATAACAAAGTAATTGTTATTTACTATCTCCTGCCACATGCACACCTATGAATGAATTTATATTCCACCTAACAAGACGCAAGCATCCTTCTCACCAGTGAAGGGGAGACCTCAAAATGAGGAGACACAAAGCGCCAACAGCCATTGTATCCATTGTTGTGACTATGTGAATTACTTCTCAAATTCTGTCACAGTCCTACCTAATATTCTCTCACCTAAAGACTAAACTGTAACCTCTAACAACTTCTATGTAATATTTTTTAAAAAAGAAAATGGGGGGACTTCCTTCATGGTCCAGTGGTTAAGAATCCACCTGCCAATGCAGGGGACATGGGTTCAAGCCCTGGTTCGGGAAGATCCCACATGCCGCGGGGCAACTAAGTCCATGCACCAAGTCCATACGCCACAAGTTCTGAGTCCGCGCTCTAGAGCCCGCGAACTGCAACTACTGAAGCCTGCATACCTAGAGCATGTGCTCACAACAAGAGAAGCCACCGCAATGAGAAGCCCACGCACTGCAGTGAAGAGTAGCCCCTGCTCACCACAACTAGAGAAAGCCTGCGTGCAGCAACGAAGACCCAGTGCAGCCAAAAAAATAAAATAAATAAAATAAAATGGGAAGGAAAGAATAAAATTAGTAGCATATACAAATAAACACATACATATAAAAAGCAAAGGAAAAATGTGCAAAGCTACTACAATCCTCATTTATCTAATTGGCCACAAGGCCATAACTGATATCTATGTCTTCCTTCTTCCACTACCCATTCTGAATTTACCCTGTCCTCAGGCATTCCGTGCTGTTCATGTTGGCAGAAAAGGCAAATCCATATCCAGAATATTTGTCTATTTTAATGAGGAAAAATCTGCTCCCTCAATGATGGAAAATGTCATATCTAATCAACCTGCCACCCAGTGGCTGGCTGGTGCCTGTAGGCACTCCATGTTGGTTTCTCCTTGACTAGGAGGAACTCAGCAGTAGTGCTAGCAAAGGTCAACTTTAGAAAGAAGAAGTCCACGTTGCTCAACCCATGCACACATAGCCTCCATTTCTGCCACCATGGCCACTATTCATGGGCTCACTGAATAAACACTGGAGTGGCTGGGAGAAAGGCTGACTGACATCCACAGAGTGTGTAATTTTGCCCACTTGATTATTAAGAGCAGTAGGTGTCTTACGGTAGGCATTAAGATGGGACATGAATTTCTTCAGGGTCTACTCTTTTTGAAAGGTCCATCCTCATACCTCTTCCTCAAAATTCCTTGTCACCAATCTTCCAGCCCTGTTCCTCCCAAGTCCCTGACCACACAGTCAAACCATTAGGAACTGCCCATGGCCCATTATATATCTTTATTTCTGGCCCTCTCTCATTCCAGATATTGTATACAAATTTTACCTACTATTCAAAATTCTGCTGACTGGGAGAATCTTCCTTCTCTACTGTCCTTCATGATTACTCATGAGTAGGGCTGTAGTGTTGCAGCTGTCCACTCTTGAATGATACCAGCATAACCTGTAGACTCCTCTGTAAACCAGGCTTGAGGTTTTTCTTCTTCTATCAACTAGGCTAAGGAAATCCTCAAGAGGCCAAAGGCATGGGTTGGAGGAAAAGAGGCAATACAACAGGAGTTGCTATCAAAGGAGTCTGAGTCATTTGCTCGTACAACTTACTTGTACTTTCCAGAGCTGCCCAAGCTCTGTCTCTTACATACTACTGGGGCCCAGGGCAGGCCTCCCCCAAAATATTCCTCAATGGCATACATCCGATGCAAGAAGGACACTTTGACCTTCCTGTCTCCCAGAAAGCAGGAAATAAATCTCTCATGTGAACGGCGCACTCCCTGCATCTGGAGGTAGAAGGACACCTTTATCGCCAGAGACAGGGAATTTGGGGCCAAGAAGCCTGTATTTAAAAAAAAAACAAGCACTTTGTTACTTCTTTAATTTACTACTCCAAGCCCAAACTCTGTTTAGATTCTTCACTAACTAAACACCCAAAGCCTAAGTTTCTTTGTCCTGTCAGTTCCTCACAAATTTATTGTTTGTCTAAAAAGTATAAAAGCTGCCTGCTCTGGTCACTTCTTAGGTCCCATTTGCTATGAGAACTTCATGCACACGAATTAAAATGTGTTTCTTTTATTCCTGTTAATCTCTCTTGTGTCAGTTTTATTATTAGTCCAGCCACAGAACTCAAGAGGAGTAGAGGGGGATATTTCCCCCTCCCCAACAATACCATGTCCACTTGTTGGTAGACTGCTGCTAGGCATGGCCAACCTTGTGGCCAGGTAGGTCAGACAACACCCAGTTAATGATGAGAAGCCTGGTCCACATGATAAACTGACAGCCCATGGTCATGTGTTCAGGATCTACCTGGTAGCAAGCCAAAAGCAGTTTGTCAAAGGGTGAATAGTTAGCTGAAGAAGTCAGAGATTTTCTTCAGTATCTCAGAGATCTGCATTGTGATTCTGCTATTGGTTCTTTCCAGAGGCTCTGTGCAGCATCCCTATTTGCTACAGACACTTAGAGAATCATTGAATCTGCTATATCTTAAAGCCAAATTGGTAGCACAGCATGCACTGTGTCCTGGACTTGCTGCACAGTCTTCTCTTGCTCTGATCATCATTCAAAACCAGCAGTCCTATGGGTTACTCTGTAGATAGGTTGAAGGGGCAGGTTCAAATGTAGTATACATCACTTCCAAAATCCAAAAGGGCCTTTTGAGCATAGGGACCACTGAATATCCAGAAATGTTACTGAAGTGCTCTTGAATTTTTGTGG
Organism: Lipotes vexillifer; assembly: GCF_000442215.2. Taxonomy (NCBI): domain Eukaryota; kingdom Metazoa; phylum Chordata; class Mammalia; order Artiodactyla; family Lipotidae; genus Lipotes; species Lipotes vexillifer. The sequence goes on along the minus strand of NW_006775627.1, from coordinate 858,435 downwards.
GGCTGGATTATTACCCTTTGGTTCTCGTATGCTTTACTAAGATATCTAAAGTACTTGCTACTTTCTGCTCATTGGATACAGTCAACATGATATCATCAATATTAGGCCAGTGTGATGTTTTGTGGAATGTTGGGGTGATTAAGATTTCTAGAACAGAAGAACTAACCTGACCCTGAGGCAAATCTGTGACAATATATGGTTGGCCCTGCTAAATAAAAGCAAATTGCTTTTAAAGAGGGGATATATGCATACGTGTAACTGGTTCACTTTTTGTTGTACAGCAGAAACTAACACAACATTGTAAAGCAATTATACTCCAATAATAATTAATTTTTTAAAAAGGCAAATTGCTTTTGGTAGTCCTGGTAAATTCATAAAGTCAATAGCTGCACACCAAAAGCCAGGGGCTGTGTTGATTTGATCAAGTAAAGACATTGTATCTGGGTCAGCAACTACAGTTGATCCTTGGACAACATGGCTTTGAACTACATGAGTCCACTTACACGTGTATTTTTTCAATAGTAAATACTACAGTATTATGTGATCTGAGATTGGCTGAATCTGCAGATGCAGAACTGCCAATACAGAGAAACTACATAGTTGGAGGGCCGACTATAAATTATATTCAGATTTTCAACTGCTCAGAGGGTTGGTACCCCTAATCCCCACATTTTTCAAAGGTTAGCTGTATAGTATTTGGAATCGGCCAATGATTAGGTTTATGATAGTCCAGTCATTCTCTAAGATCCATCCAACTTATACATAGGCCAAATAAGTGAGGTAAATGGAGACATGATAAACATCACAAGTCTTATTTCAAATCTTTGATGGTGGCATTAATCTCAATTCCCTCCAGGATACGGCATTACTTCTGATCTACTGTCTTAGAAGGGAGAAGTTCTAAGGTCTTCCACTTAGCTCTCCTTCCACAATGGTCCTAGATCCATGATTTAGAGAGCAAATATAGGGATTCTGCCAATTATCTTATATGTCTATTCCAATTATACTTTAAGGAACTGGGGAAATAAGCACAGAATGGATCTACTGACCACCTGGGCACACTGTGAGTCAGGCTTGAGCTAAGACTCCATCCATTCCTTAGCCACTCTAAATCCCCATTTTGACTGGTGGACCACAAGGGTATTTTGGGTCCTCAGGAATAAATTATGAAAGTTCTGATTATTTCCTTTTCCCCAAAGTGCAATCTAACAAATGGCTACAGATCCCTTTGCGGAAGGCTTAAAGGAGGGTTTATGGTGTATGCTTGAGGCAGTGATGCAGTGTTCTTCCTCAAGGGGAACAGGCCTCCACTTCAATCAAATGACTCTGGATCTGTGAACTGACTTGGGTTTGGAAACTGGATGAAAGGTCATGACTCTCAACTGTGGCAACTAAAGTCAACTTTTTTGCTACCAGACCTAGACTTATTCCTGTTATATACACGAAGTGACACTGGAGACTGCCATCTATTTCATTCATTACCTGCCACGAGAAGTCTGCTGATGAATTTACCTTAGACTTTACCCACAGAACCATCTGTGGGCCAATGCCTTCTGATTACACTTATGTCCCTGCTTTCCATTATTGTACAGGTAACCTACTTCATCTGTGTTGGTTAAGTGCTACCACTTGGTTTCTGCTACTATGGGATCCCACCACCTCCACTGAAATCAGGGAGCCAATCTCAAAGGGCTACCAAGGAGAGCAGCTACAGAATTTTTTCACCAATGCAGGGGTTCCCTCATTGTTTTTTCTCAATACTTTAATGAAGGAAGTGTGTACTGGGCCTTGTCATGGAATATAGTTGGAAGATGGGTGTGCAAGTTGCATACAATAAATCCAGTCAAACATTCCTTTTTTGAAGGAGTCCCAAAACTCACAAGTAGTAGACAATGTCTGTCCACTCATTCTCCTTTTGAGGCCTCATAGCATTAAGGGATAGGGGAGCAGGGGAGTAAGATTGCTTGCTCAAATTGCTATCACTTTGCATTCACCTTTCTATAGGTTTATGCACAGCTCATTGAGTAAATTCTCATTCTCACCTCTCAACTTGCATTCCCCTCTAGAAAGTGTCAGCAAACTTTCTGTAAAGAGCCAAATAGTAAATATTTTTTGCTCTGTGGGCCATATGGTCTGTATTGCAACTGCTCAACTCTATTTTTGTGGTGCAAAAGCAGCTATAGACAATACATAAATGAAAAGGCATAGCTGGTTCTAATAAAATTTTGTTTACAAAAACAGGTAGTAGACTGAATTTGGCCCAAGGGCTGTAGTTGCCAATCCCCCAGTCTAGAAATTCAAAAAGACTCGCATCTCAACATTTATATATTTCCCTTACTTATCCCTTCTCCATTAGCTGCCACATCCCCAGATGTAAAAGAACAAAATATATTCTCCACAAATCCATAACATTATTTTTTTATTTATGCACAAAAGCAATGTCTGCCTTTAAGATTAGGGTAGACATGTGCCTAATTTGAAGCACACAATATCCTGCCACTGATCCAGTTACCATCTGAAATTTCTGCTTTACCCACTCCTCATGGTTAAAGTATGAAAAGACCCTTTTAATATATGTTTCAGTTGGAAATAAACCAATGTCAGGCTAAACTTTAATTTTTCTTTCAACAGCTGGCCTCAAGTAGGATAATTTTCATCAGGACCATACCTAGACAATTACCACACACTGAGGCCTATGAGACACATGCTGAATGCCAAGCTCCACATAGGGAAGGGAGGGGTACCTAATTCTGTGGGATTTGTACTTAATTCTTTAGGCAAAGGGGAGAGGTCTTAATGGATTTTAAGCAGGGTGATGACCTAATCAGAATTGAAATTTAGAATGACTGTTCTTGAAGCTGTGCTGAATATGGATTTTTTTTCCTCGGGGAAGGAGGGTGGGGAGACCAGAGAGGAGGCTAGAGGCGATTAGGAAGCTATTAAGAGCAATCCATGTGAGAGACCATGTGAGAGTAAAAGGGGTGTGGAGGCTTGGGATATGATTTGGAAGGTAGAGTTAGCTGAACTCAACACATAAATCAATGTGGAAGCTGGGAATGCTGTTAAATTATAAAGTGTGTTAAATATGGGTTCTTGACTTGTTGAAAAAGACCAGCTTATGACATGCTCTCTACTCTGGATTATCTGCAGAGGTAGACCTGGAGCTAAAATAATGGAGCAAGAAGCCATGAACACTAAAGGAGGTGATGACAAAGTTCAAAAAGATGGGTCATTTCTGAAAAAACAAAGGTCATGGTCAAAAGCTCAAAGACAACAATTTGCATTAGAAACCCTCTCTGCACTATTAATTGTCCTCCAGAAGGGCCCACTTACTACCAGGTGTTCTTTTACCCTTTACTCTTATCCCATTTGACGCAGAATTATCAAACATGCAAGGTCTCACACTACTCCAGTCTCCATCAAGGTATCAATCAGGTATGAGAATAACTTCTAGAAATGTATCCCACCAATATGCTAGTACTCAAGTGAAATAACAATGTGTAAGCTTGCACGTTAAAGCATTTTTTGTTAATATCAAAAGGTTGAAACAGCCTACAACTCTACCAAAAGGGAACTAGATAAATAAATTATGATAGAGTCCTATGATGGAATAGTATGCCAAGTTAAAAACAAAGAAGCAACTTTATATGCTGATATGGTGTTAACTCCATAATAATTAAATGAAAAAAAAAGCAAGATTTATTTGCATTTCAAAAACAGAGAAAATATATACATATTGTTTTTGTTAAAAAAAAAAAAAGCATTGGTTGCCTCCAGAGAGGAAAACGGTGTATCAGAGGGCAACAAGGAAAGGAAAAGGGCTACTGGGGGGGAGGGGGTGTTCCATACATATTAGGGAGTAAATAAACACCAGAGGTCAATGTATCTAAGAAATATGAACTCCGTCAGAAATGTCAGCAAAGAAAAATCCCAAACAATTGCTGTGGAACAGGACTAGAAAGCAATAGTCCAAATAGAAACAAGAGGACAGAGAGCTCCAGGAAGGGACCCGTAAATCTGATAGGTCTGATTATGTGGAAAAATCTTACTGAGAAAGGGTTGGATTATATAGAAATAGAAATTCATATATGGAAAAACTAAGCACATTTTTTTTTCTTGAGTTAATTATTAACTCCACGATTTTAAAAAATTCTACAAGTAAGGAACCATGTTCATAATACACATGCTTGGCTCAGCAGTGAACAAGATTTACACAATAATAAATACATACTAAAATGCAAACGAAATGTGAGAATTATACTGCGACATTTATTGGGAAGTCAAGAAAGGGAGGGCAAGGGGGTATGTGTGTGAAAAAGCTTAATATTTATCTACCATAATGGACAGTCAGTAGGTAATGTCAAATATTGATACATTAAGAAATAGCAGTATAAGCATATTATTTCAAAAGGTAAATATGGAAAGAAACATCTAAAGGAGGTGAAAGTGGTTGCCTTTACGTAGCAGGACTGGGGGAGGTGAGGGTTGAGTGGATTTCTGTTGCTGTTGTAAAATGTTTAATAGTCTTACTTAATTTTATTTACATATAAGTCAGGGGGAAGTACAGGATTTGGAATGAGACTGATTAGATTTGAATCTTGGCTCTGACATTTCACTAGCCTTGTAGATAGAGGCAAATTACTTACTCTTTCAATTTTCCTATCTCTAAAGTAGAGGAAAAATAATATGTACCTCATAGAGCAGCTTTGAAAATTAAATGATTAATCCATGTAAGTTGCTTAAAATATGCCTGGCACATAACTGCTCAGTAGTAAAACAGTAACTAAGGACTAATACTTATTAAGACAATAAATATTAACTACTGTTACTTGATAAAAATATAAAGGTGTTAATAACTAAAATCTCTTTTTTAAACATATGAGCCACATATTAAAGTCTGCTCCTTTTGTGAGGAAACTTCTTTTTTTTTAAGTTAATACTCCCAGGTACTAAGTAGAACTTTATTTCTTTAGGCTACAATCTTCACTTTAATCCATAGTTGGAAGCAGGAGAAGACCCATGAAAAACTCCAGTCATAGTAAGAGCTTAAATTGGAATCTGAAGATAAATTTTAGTTAGATTGGCCAAATCGGGAGGGAAGAGAGTTCCAGGCAGGGAGAATGACGCTTACAGAGACCTAAAGGCAGGAGGAACTTGGCAATAAAAAAATTGGCTAATGGAACTAGAACAGGGAGTGATGATGCGAGAGGTGTGCTCTGGGCAGGAACTAAATCATGCCAGGCCTTTAGGCCACGTTAAGGAGTTTCACTTATCCTGTTAAGCAGTGGGTAACAAGACCAGATATTTTGAGAAGATCCCTCTGGGTGCAGTGTGAACAATCAATTAGAAAGATTCAGATAGGCAACAGGGAGGACCTTGCGAAAGTCCAGGCAAAAGATGATGATAGTGCTAGGAATAGAGAAAAGTAAATGGATTTGAGAAATATTAATTAAGAGGTAAAACTGACAGAACTTGGAGAAGGGAGACTCCTAGGAAGGAATCTTTTGCCTTTTTTTTGGTCTAGTCTAATTAAATTATATTCTTCAGGTAAAAGCTGACCTCCTAAACTTCTCACCAATACTAATGTACTCAATTGTTGAATATTTGCAAATAAAAGCTGTAAGACATTTCAATCACAAAGTTAACTTTTCACTTCTAAATGGTAAAATCCAGATCTTGGAACAGAGGCACAGAAATAACATCACAAAGGAATGAGATGGAAATAACAGCAACCTAAATTAAATAGCCTAATTAAGTACAGTGAAATAAGTTTCCTACTTCCCAGTTTCTGCAGTTGCTGCCCATAAAAAAGGCAAATATACTGCTGCCCAATGCCTCTCCCCTTCCTGTGCCACTTTTGCTCTAATATTTTTACTCTACAATAGTCTTAGAGGAAAGAGAAATTTTACATGCTCCGCAAATAATCTACAAGTTGTGTGTGTGTACACAGGTGAAAAAGCAGACTGTATTATATCACATATGTAAGTCATGTGATAAAAGGATACCTCACCCAGCTCAGGTGTACGTGGAGGAATGTTGGTTGGGTTGTGCAGTGTCCTCAATGAGGTGAGACCTCAGTTGACTCTTAAGAACCGGAAAAAGTTATAGAAATAAAGATAAGAGGAAAGGAGCTCTCAGCGGTGGAGAGTAACAACAATAGAAAAAAAACGAAATCTGTTGCCGGAATAAAAAATTTTGGTTTACAGAGTATAAATCCGTAGTTAAACAAGGGTCATATACTGTGGGACCATTTTAAGGGCCATAGGTTCTCTATCCTGTGAGCTATGAAAAGTCACTACATGACTTGAAGCAGAGGAGAGAGAAGTTCAGGTTTACATTTTTAAAGAGATCCGTCACCTCAGGGGTTCTGCTGAGGATGGATTTAAGCTTAATACTATCCACTGAGATATCAGGTAGCAGGTGACTGTGGTACCAAAGTCAATAGTTGATGAAACCCTGAACTAGGGCAGTAGAAGTAGGAGAGGAATTTGTGAAAATAGGTGGAAAACCTTGAGCAGATCCGGTGATCTGATAGTTGTGGAAGTTAAGAAAAGAGTAAAAAAATGACCTCTGGGTTTCTGGCATGACACCTGGATGGTAGTACAGATCCATTACCCATTCTCCAACATCCCAGGAGCCTAATGTGTTTCAAAATTCAGAATATTTTGGATGCTAGAAAGGAGATATGGTTTACACGCCCAATATAACAGTGTACCCCCGAGCAGGGCCTGGGACGGTACCATGTAATCAAACACAGAACTATTTCTGCAGTAAGACACATCCTCCAAGCAGAGTAGATGATAAATAGCTTCCTGACAGTTCTCGCAGGTTTTACAGCAAATGAATTCAAGTTTTGCTGAAAAATGAGTTAACCAAAAAAATTTTTGCTATCAGAGATTTTCTGGCTTTGGAATTGTGGATAAGAAACGGTAAATGTACTAATACTCATAAATAAAATACAGGAAGTAAAACATTGGTTTTTGTTGTGGTTGTTGCTGTTTTGATGGGATAAAGTTTCTGGTTTACACATGTAAAATCTCAGGTAATTATGACATCTTAAAGATGTCCAGCAGGCAATGGGATAGATGAGATGCGCAAACTAATTTGGGCAGTTTGAAACAATTATAGGGAAAAAAGTGTAGCTGGGAAAATAATCTCTATTTAGTGCCAAAAAGTATGAGCCCAACCTAGAGAATGACTGAAGGAGACTTCATCTAATTGCCAGTAGTCACTAATGACCTAGAATTCAGAGCCTACTCGTCTCTGCTTTGCCATAAGTTAATGCACTTTGGTCTTTTGCCTTTGCTGGCATTGATTTGAATTCATTGTTGCTATTGGCATTATATTAATTGTGTTAAGATTACCCAAATCATATAAAATGAATTATTCTGATACTAACTAGATGCATAATTAGATAGGTGATTGAAAATACTTCCTTCTCAATTTTATAATCATAAAAGATCTGGCATACCAAATGTATTTTTACACTTTATGGACCAGAAAATTGAATATGTCTGAAGATGATTTGGGCATTGATCATTTCCAAAATATTAAATACATCAATATTTTCTTGTGGAGAAAAATTCCTTTTACCAGGAATCTGAAGGCATGTTAAAATTAAAAGCTTCTATGGAAGGCTTAATCATCAAATCATAGCTTCCAAGCCTACATCCCTACAGGTCCTAGGGATCTAATTTCTTAATTTCTCAATCTTTCTGGGGGGGGTGAGTGGTATGATTCCCACAATACGTCTCATATTTGTCTCATTATGAAAGAAAAATATATATTAACAGACTACAAACCAAGTAATAAACTTGCCTGTTTAATGATTTTTTTCAAACTCCACCCAGCATTATAACTCACCCATAAAATTTAGAACTTATAATAGAGCTGGACAGAATTCTTTTTCTCTCTCAAACTTTCACTTGATAATATTTGGTATTATCAAGATTATACTTGGTAACTTCAATTGTTACCATCAAAATCCCTTCAGAAAAACCTTTTCAGTTTTTTCTATCCCCAAAATACTACAGTATGCTGAGAAGCCATTTAAGATACAATAATGTACAATAAGATTTCACACAGTTCTTAATGTTTGAGAGTTTTAGTCTAGCACCAGATCCTAGAGTCTCAAGCCCTCCAATAAATGTTTAATAAGGATTATAGTATAATTTTATATATTTTTTAAAGTACAGTTTGATTTTCTGTCCTGTGAATGCATGTGTGTGTGTGTGCGTGTGTGTGTGTGTGTGTGTGTGTAAGACACAGTAAACTGGTAGAAAAATCAGCCTTAAAAAAAATGTAAATTCAATAGGATACCGCTATTTTTATTGTAGGTTCCAGCCCATTGTGGTCAGAAAATCGATGAAAATCAATGTAGTGTTTTAAGACCAACGTTTTTTAAAAGTAAATAATAGAGAACATCCATGCTGTAGGATTAACTATTGTTTTGTAAACCTTGTTTCATTTATATGCACACATACTTGACTGTATTGTGTTGAGGAATAGAATAATGCATTTCTGAGGATTGCAGTCCAAAACAAAAAAAAGTTTAAAAAACACTGATGTTAAGGAAGTGTGCTTGCCAACCAAAAATCTAGAGTGTTGCAAATGGAAGGATGACCCTGGGTTGTTGCCTCATAAAATATATTTTAAGCCAATATAATAAAAGATCAGAAGACTAAATTATGTTGTCCAAGTTGACTCAAAAAATTAACTGTGGCTCTGAAATACCGAGAAAGGATTAAAAATCTCAGTCCACATGGCATCTTCAATACACATGTGATCCACAATGACAGGTGAAGAATTATGGCCTCACTCAATCTCCCTGGAGTCAGGCATCATCTGGACAAGTAGAAGTTAGGGTAAATCAGAGCTGGACAAAGAACAATTGACTATTCTGTAATTACAAAGGCCTTACAAACTATATGAGACACAACAAGGTAAACATCTTATGATAAATGAGAATGTAGGTGGTGAAAAGTACAGATAACATGAGTCGTGAGTCAAGCCACTCAAATAATAATGCCATGTCTACCACTAACTTGCTGGGTGAACTGAAGTTAGAATACCTCTCTCAGCTTCAGTTTATCACAAACTGGATGGGTTGACTAGACATCCAAAATGAGAAGGGGATCCTAAGAATGCTAGGGCTAGAAGAGATTCCTGATTTAAGTCCTCATTATCTTAATCTGGGGGAGTATTATTTTTCCTATTTTACAGATAGTTTAACTGAGATACCTTGTTACTCTAGCTAATGCAAATATGTTACATTTCTCCCTAAAATTAAGGGTAAAGATAATCTAATAACATCTGGCCCAATAATCAGTGAAGATTAAATTAATACCCTACACTCAGAGAGCAATACCTACATCTAATTTTTAAATAGTATTTAGCACATATATCTCTCCATATGGAGACAAGATTAAGAGGACAGGTGAGGCTCTTTTAAGAAAAACAGAAAGCACTGGTTAAAGGTTTCATAAATAATTATGTCCTATTGTGCTGCGGTTGACTTTTTAACTTTGACTGCACCTTTAAAAAAAACAACTATATGTGTTTCCTAAGGCATTTTATGTTAAGTGTGCAATTTAAAATATATTTTTTAAAATTAGCAAAGATAGAACTAAACAAATATAGGCAGTGAGATTGCCATTTATTATTAAAATTTCTATGTAAAAATGTTAGTTAAAGCATTGCAAAAAGAAAGATGCTTGGTACAAACTCTTCAGAATGTTTTAACTAATATGTATGCTAGACTTCAGATATTAAAAGTTAAATTTAAAGAAGTCTATTTGTAGGGTATGACTTTAACCTCATGTATTTTAGACAGAAACTCAAAGAAAAATTTATACAGAAAAGAAGCAACAGATTTTCCCACAACCAGAAATTCTCAAATAAATGAATTTTTAACAATACAATTTGAATTTAAATGTCTTCATTATGTAGTATAACTTTTACAGCAAGTTACGTTCACTTAATAAGCTTTTCTGAAAACCAGAAAAATTGGTAACTCCTTGGAGTTCTAAAAACAGAAATAGTTATTTGATAAATTTGAAGTGAGGTGTTTGGATGAATATTTGAGAGAGAAGGAAGTGCTTTGATGGGCTTTGAAAGAAAAGGAAATAAAGTCTAAGGTAAGCACCAGTTTCACCCTCAATTCTTAGGCTTCAGAAAAGCCTAATTAGGCAGGGAAAGGAATTTGGGCCTGGCACACCCAGGTTCAGACGTGGCAGGTTCCTGAAACAAAGTTTTCTTGAACCTTTGACTCATATGCCACAGACAGACCAAAGCCGCGATAGGCAGGTCGTTTAGTCAACAGGTCCTTCAACGCGATGGTGTGCGGTTGGTGAGTGGCAGTTAGATTTCCTCCTGCCACGAAGAAAATAACTTCTCGATCAAACCGGAAAGTGGGCGCAGCTCTGGCTTAAGGAGCGCACCCGGAAAAGTACAGAGACCAGAAAAAAAAAAGAGAGAGAGAGAGAGAAGGATGTCCGCGTCCCGACCGCAGAGCGCCTTCCAAACCACTCGGAAACCATTTGAACGGCTCGGGCGGCCGCGGTTTCCAGCCTAGGACGGTCTGGGGTCCGGCTGGGCAAGTTGCCTGGCCAAGCCGTGCCCTTCTCGTCGCGGGTTCGTCCCTCCGGCCCCCGCACCGGGGCGGCAGGAGACCAGCAACCTGTGAGCCCGAGAGGAGCCCGCGAGGAGCCCGCAGCCTCGCGCCCGGCCCTGCCCCTCCCACCCCCCACTAGGCCACCCTCGCAGGGACCAGCTCGGGGCCCCCAGGACTTCGGCCCGGGTCCGGCTCTTCTGAAGCCTCCTTACAGAGACCGACAGGGGGCACTGCGAGTGACAGGCAGGACAGGGCAAGCCCCGGAGCGCCACCTCCTCCCCGGTCTCGGGAGTCCCTTTCGGCCTCTCCCGAGGGCCAACTGAAACATCGCTCTCGAGACCATCTCCAACCCGCCACCGGGACCTTCCCCGTCTCTCCGCCAAGTGAGCCTCCGTGTCTGTCCGAACCCCCCCGGCCCCCCCCCACACCTCCGATGCTGCCCAGGGGCAACGGGTCCCCCGCCCCGACCCGAGCGCCGGCCCGCCGAGTTACCTGGCGGGTGAGCAGGGCAAGGCGGCGGGAAGCGGCGGCCGGGCGGGCGCTGGACGTGGGCCGGGCGCCAGGTGCAGGTGGCGGCGGCGGCGGCGGCGGCGGCTCCGGTGGCTGTAGCTACAGTTGCAGATTAGTCCAGCTCCTCCTCCGCCGCCGCCTCCTGCCTTCCCGCGGGGCCTCCGGCGTTGCCAGGGAAAGGCCGAACCGAGGCTCGGCTTCCTCTCGGAGTCTCCCAGGTGAGCTCCAGCCTGCGACGTCGGCAGGGGCGAGGCCCCCGTCCCGCGCGTGCGCGCCAGCCTCCCGCCCCGCCCAAGCCCTACCTGAGCGCTCCAGGTGAGGACCGAGGACCGCGCGCGGGGCAAGGGCGCCGTCCCAGGCCGGGCGCGGCCGCGGCGCGGCTCCTCTCTCCGCGGGAGGCGAGGCTGGTTCTCGGCGCGAGGCGAGTCTCAGCCCGTCTGCCCTGGGGAGTCCTGCGCTGACCTGGTGGTAGGGGTCACCTTGTAACCAGAACACGGTCTGCGTCCTTAGGGGACCAGAGGGTCTAGATTTCCCTCACACACACTTCCCTTCCTCTGCGTTTTGCCAAAATGAAGGGGTGCGTTGCCCGGAGATCCGGGGGCCCCGTGCCTCCGAGGACCACCTCATGACGGCAGCAGTGGTTGGCTCGTAGGGTTTCCACGAGCAGGGGTCAGCAGCGTCTGTCACCACTTAGGTTCGTGAGCTATTGGGTGAGCCTCCTTCCCATGCAGTCTTGATTTCATCACTTGACTCACTTCAGCGCAGCTAGTGGTTTCCGTTTCTGCAAGCGCGCGCTCTGGTAGGGGCGCCTCACGTCCAAAGGAGGAGCCTCTCTCTTCCAAAGAAGAGCCTCTGGTATTTGGCAGAGCCTCGCGAATTTGGGGCGCACCACCCCTTCCTGAGTTGCTATCGAAAGGCAAACCAATTCCCAGATGAGAGGGAAATCAGCGACAATAGAGAAAAACCCGCTGCCCTTGTTTGAAAAGACACTGTGGTTTCCTAGAGAGGGCTTGCTTCTCCTGCTGGTGTGTTTAACCCAACATCTATTGGCAAGGTGAGAACGCAGACTCTAGGGAGATGGTGGGGTTTACCGTTGTTTCTAAGACAAAAAAAAAATTAATTCCTTTCTGTTTGTCTTCCTTCTGCTGTTCTGAACAAACATTGACACACTCGAAACCAGGACTTAAAATGACCTTTCTACTTTCCTATGAACTTATTCATTTATTTGGCTCTATCTTCAATGTTCACAGGAATATAAATACGAAGAGAGCTGCAAATGTTTTAGTGGCATGCTTAATTACATGTTGGCAGATTTTCCATAAAGTTTGCCTGTGGCCTTCCTCCTGTATTTTGACACATACTCTTATGATTCCCATTTATTGGTATATTAGTGTTATGTGTGACCTAAAGTTAAGGTTTGGAAATACTGGTTAGTACAGTATCAACAGGTGTAGCTTTAGGACTCAGCTAGTCTGACATTGGTTTTAGCATCCACAGTACTATTTTATATTACACTCATGAATTGGATTTAAAACTTTAGTTACTTGTTTGTTTTGTATATTATGGTTACTTTGCAAGCATCAAGGAAGCATCATATTGCAAGCATCAATATGTTTATGACATTTTAATATCAGTACTTACCTGCAATTTTTAAGCTCTCCCTCTCTTCCCCCCAAAAGTTCAGGAGCTACTTATGTGCATTACCATACCAACTAGATAATATTTGTCCTTAGAGCCGTAGCTAAACACTACCTAAATTCTACACCACCCTCCTCCTTCTTAAAAAAATCCTACCACTTTCTTTGTTGTTTGCTTTTTTTTTTTTTTTTTTTTTTTTTTTTTTTCCCGTTGCGGAGCACAGGCTCCGGACGCGCAGGCCCAGTGGCCATGGCTCACGGGCCCAGCCGCTCCGCGGCACGCGGGATCCTCCCAGACCGGGACACGAACCCGCATCCCCTGCATCAGCAGGCGGACTCTCAACCACTGCGCCACCAGGGACGCCCCCCTGTTGTTTGCTTTTAAATGGAGATTAGAGTGTTAGTCTTTGGGAAATTTGGGAGAAATCTTAAATGTATAACCAAGGAGTATCTGTATCTCTTGTTTGTACTACTCATCCCTAAATGAAGCAGGAGCCAAAGCCTATCAGATTTTTGATGTCCCACCAAGCAAAGAGCCAGAATTTTCACTGACAGAGCAGAACAGAGCAGATGAATATAGAATAGCAATCTGGAATCCAAGGACTGAAATGCATTGACAGCAAGACTAGTAAAGCCAAATAATAACTGAAAAGAGAAGCTAGGGGAGACCTATAAAAAGAGAGAACAAGCCAATAGGACCAAAATGCTGCATGAGTGAAAAAAGAACAGGAAAAATATAAAAATCAGAAATTACTAAAAACTGACTGTCAGTTTTATGATGAAGACAGATAATTTAAATAAGGAAAACAATATTTCTGTGTCTGGCATACCTATTAGCATTACGTCTGAAAGCAAAGTCTTAAAATTAATGAAAGTTACTTAATAATAAAATTAAAATGCTGCAGGCCCAGAGAAAAATATTGTCATGCTGAAATGTTTAATGTCCTAAATGCAATCAGTTGAAAGTATCATCCTATTCAAAATTATGGAATAAAGAATTTGTCTCATAAAGGGGCAATTAGTATTTCATCATAAATAAAACCCAGGAGACTCAGTGTAGACATGCTTCTCAGAAACAAGCTTATTTTAATACTACATGCTTGGCATAAAATGGCAGTTAAGATAGAAAACCAAACAGATTTTATACAGGAAGGAAGACAGACATTCTCTCTCCCCCCGCCCCCCCGCAGGAAAGCACACACACACACACACACACACACACACACACACACACACACACAGAGGACTAACCACAAATGCTCGTTTATATGGATTTAAAATAATACTCACTGTTTAATCATTTCTGTTAACATGTAAATTAATGCCAAGACCAGTATCTGACACTTCTTAGTAGGTACTCAGTAAATATTTGTTAAATGAATAAATAGATCCATTAAATACCATGAAAAAACCAATATGCAGAGTGTCTTGAGCAGAGTACAAGTCTAATGCTTTAAACAGTATGGAGAAATAATCTGGGCAAGTAAGAGTAATGGACTAGGAATCTGAGGGACAAGCTTCTAATAACAGTAGTTACCAGTTATCATATACTTATGTTTCAAAAGGCGCTATGCAAAGAAACTTACACTCCTATGAGTTACTTCTGGGCTAACATTTTCTCTTCCACAAAATAAGATAATGGTATAATGTGATTGCCAATTCCTTTACACACTGATTCATGTAAATGCCATGATAATTGTCAGGGGAAAAAAAAAAAACCTCTAGGTAAAGGAATAGTAATGGAAAACAAATATGAGGATATGTAAATTACTTGAGATTGAAATTTTAATTCAAAAAATTATAATATATAATGTAGCTAGTGAAATTGTTCAGATTCACTAAGTCCAACTTTAAATGTTTTGGATTTGTTAATTGTTTAATTTATGGTCACCCAGGGTTTAGCAACTTTAGTTTGAAATATACTGCCTTGATTTAACTTTTAAAAACAATTTTGCCTTATGTGGGAACTGGAGTCTCCAGTTCAGGATCTCAAAGTCAAATTGAGAGTTTTGGCTCAAAGACTAAACAGATTGAAATAATTTCTACTAAAAGAATTGAAAGGCTATTGATTTAAAAGGAGAATGATGCTGATATCATGATGAAGAGCCACAAATATGTGGGTATTTTTTTAAAATAATGATTCAGCATAATTCTACATTGTGCTTAAAATATTATGAGTGAAAACATGGATAGATTATTTTTAGTATGAACTCTCTTGGACATTGTCTTGTATGAAGTTTGCTTATGATTTTTTTCCCCTGTAGGCTATCATCAGAACAACCAACTGGGACTTTCCAAGATGTACAAATTTCTATGACGGCACTATTGCCTTAAACTGCAACAGAATTATGTCTTGTTAATCTTGTATCCTTAATGCTTGGCACATAGTAGGTGCTCAATAAATATTTGATGAAATGGATTGAGTTGAGTGCAGAGTTTCAAGCTTTTAAGCATTAGCATAAGAGCAAAAAAAAAAAAAAAATACTATGCTGAGTCAGGCTATATTGAATCTAGCCAGCTCTAAATTCTGACAGTGGCACCAAAGGATATTCTGTGGGAAAAGATGGGGACAGTCCTGCATGACGTTGACCTCAGAGAAGTACTCCAGGTATCCCTGACTCACTTTTTTCCTCAACTTATCTCTCTATTGTCTGTAAAATGATTGTTTAAACTGTAAAGCAATTCATGTTCATTATAGAAAAATTTAAAAATGCAGGCGAATTTTGAAACATACAAAATTTCTCCCATAAGGATAAATCAGTACTAACTACCAGACCCTTTTCTGTTATACATCTTTCCAGATATCTTTTTTTATTGGAAAAAGTTGGGGGGAGAGGAATGTGAGATATGAAGGGAGACAGAGACATGTGTTTAAAATAAAAAGTATATCATTTGGGGGTCTTGTTTTGTATCCAAAGTTTTCTACTTAACATATATTTCCACATCAATAAATTCACTTTTTTACAGATTATTTTTAAATTACTGCATGGTTTCTTTTTGTATAGATGTCTTTAATCAGTCACTTATTATGGATAATAAAGATTGTCTCCAAATTTTGCTATTGCAAACCATCCTGTGATGATCAAGCTCTTCATCTGTTGAACCATTTGTAATGATTTCCTTCTGACTTTTATTAAGCCACTTTGTATCAATCATTCAAGATCCTAAACAATGATGATATCACTAGAAGAATCATATCACAAAGACAAACAGTAGAAAAATAAACAATTTAACATTTTCTATTTGTAAGAATCTTAGTTGCCAAACCTTTATGTAAAGGATGTTCATTATGATTAAAACCTTATTACTTCAGAAATATGGAAGTAGAGTGCCCCCTTATTTTAGAAAAGTCAGATCTTTTACCATCTCCTGATCATGCCACACTCAGCTTCCCACCTCTGAAAATCCATATATCTTTTGATACAATATTCTTCCCTCTCTTCACTTCTCCAAAACCTCTTTAGCCCAGCTGAAGACCCTAGTCTCCTACAGAGACTCCAAGATCAGCCCAAATCACCTTGATACTTTTAAATTCCAGTGCAGTGGCATAAAATAAACTACCCTCCTCCCTTAGTCCCTACCCTCTCCTTACTCCAGTATCATGAAGAGAGAATTGTGGAGAGACACTACCTGGGCGTGGTATCATTTATTGCCAAATAGGTTATGAAATTTGTTAAATAACTTAAATCATAGAAGACAGGGATGCTCTTTTAGCATAATAGGTCTAAGGTATTATACCAAAAGAAATAACATCATTGTAATTAAGTTAAAGAGAGAAATATTGGTTTTTCATGCATACTAGAAGGAAAACTTTGAAGGAAATTATATTTTTCAGTGGCTTTGTTTTTAGTTGATTAACAGAAAAGTCATTTGCTCCTTCCCTGCATCTAATCACAGAATAAGAATGCACCTGTTCTCTATTCCCAAGGGAGTCAGCAGACAGCCCACAGCCCACTCCTCCCCTCTGCAAAGCTTCAAGAATAGGAGTCCCTGACAAGCAGCTGACATTTGCAGCCACACACACAAAATCACTGCTAGGGAAGGAAATGTGCTTATTTCTGTTAGAAGGGTTGATGGACCACAGAGAAAAGGGGAGGGGAGAAAGAGATATTGCAAAAAGGGGTCAAAGGGCTTAGAAATGATAAAGAGGGAGAAGATTAGAGGACAAAGGACTCATTCATGTGGGACATCCTCTGAAGGCTTAAGAGCAGTCTTGGGAACACATCCTTTCCAAGGCCTGGTAACGTGGCTTCACTCCTGGGATTGAATAGGGAGCAAAGGAGGTAAACTAGGAACGACATCCAATTTCTTTCCCTCTTCCCTTCTCCCCCCACTGCAAACTCTATGCAGCTTTGTAATAACTACCTAAATCCTGTGGGAAAGACCTTAGCCTTCATCGAGATCCAGTGTGTATTTGATTCACACTAAGATGATATTCAGCTGGGCCTCTACTAGCCTAAACAGTGTTTTGTGTGAATTAGAAAATGTCACTAATAGGCAGAGGGAGTTCATGGGCTCATGGCTTGGCAAGGGGATGACCCCATCCTCCCGGTAGATATAAATTCACTCCAAGGCATCCAGCTGGCTGAATGGAGCCCAGAATGCATTTCAGCCCTACTTGTCCTTTGACAGGATACCTTTATGCAGGCAGAGCACAGCACACACAACCTGGTGTCCACTAGGTAAAGCCTGTTTCCTCACCCTTTGCATATGGAGTGCTCTGCCACCTGTGTTGACCAATAGAATATGGTGGAGGTGATGTTATGTGACTTCCAAGGCCAGGCCTTAAGAGACTTTTTACCTTCTGTGTTTAGCCTCTTGGAATGTTGCTATGCCATGAAGAAGCCCAGGGTGAAAGACCATGGAGAGAGGCCCAGCTGTCCCAGATGCTCAGCTGGGCTCAGACCCCAGCCGACCACCAGTTGAATGCAACTTTATGACTGAGCCCAGGCAGATAACAGCAGAAGAACCACCTGGCCAACCCAGTAAGTCATGAGAAGTATTAATTTGTTGTTGTTTTAAGCCACTACGCTTGGGGGGAGTTTTTTAAGGTATTTAACAGTTTCATCTAAATTTGATCTCTCAACAGGAACAAGCGCCTTTTATACTTCTGCTCCCTTTGTACTCTCCCAGTTCATACAGAGAAAACTTTTGAAGTGCAAAAGTTTGGATTTATTGGAATTTTGAAGTCTAAACTTTGAATGTGCAAAACATATGCCATAAACCCTATATTTTGAAGAATATGTGCTCAGTTGGAGCTAGTTTTCTCTTCCCACCCCAAATCTTAATAAAATGTGTGCAGAATGAGGAAAGAGAAGAGAGGCGAGGTGGGCTGGGGGTGAGGGCATTGGGAGAATGCCTGAGAAGAAGCCCTGTAACCTGGCTGAGCAGAAATGCCATATTGCACAACCGCATGTGCCACCATTCACTGAATGGTGTGCAGAATAAGATGTGCAGAATAAGATGTGCAGAAATGCAAACTTGACACTAAGAGCCAGACTGGTGAGGCGACTCTGAGAGCAGAAAAGAAGCTGGCTTCATAGACCCTAACACGGAGAACAGAAAGACCCCCAAGTTTATTCCTTGCCTAATGTTAAGTAAGAACAGAAAACACTTCTAAAACGCATCTTGAGGCAGACGGGCTTGGTACAGCCCCAAAGCCCTCTTGGGCCCCAGGAAGACTCAGGGAGGCCCCCAAATGTTTTTCAATATAAGTAAGAATAGATGTGAGAAAAATTACCCTTAGGTATAGATATGGAGAAATAATTTTACATTAAGCTTGTTGTATATCTGATTCTGTCTTCAGAACTAGCACCCACTGCAAGGCCTTCCATAATAATAAGCACAAAATGATACCAAAGAAATCTATATTGAATGTTCAGCCTCCATGGGATTTTCTTTGGTCTCTTATCTTACAAAAGCTCATTCTGTCATTGCCATTTCATATAGAAAGTATGTTATTCACAACTCATGTCTTCTATAAGCTTTCTTCAATGAAGATGGTAATGATAATGCACATTCCTTTTTAGTTCCATCCCATCCCTCCACGGTAAGTTTTTCCATTCCCTGAGACACCATTTCTCTCCCTTATCCCAAACCCCTCAAATGAAAAAGAATGATGGATAGGAAAACATGTATGACGTGAGTGGGAGGAGATAGTAGGGCAGGAATACAGAAGTCTGTGGTTTATGTCACGAAAAAACACTGGTAAGTGCTTTGGATGATAAGGAATTTGCTTATAATCTGTTGCAATGACTTGATATTCTTGTACTGAAAAAATTTTACTTCCTGCTTTGACCTGTGATGTGGGGCAGGAAGAACATTTACTGAGTAATATCTTTGTACCGGGAATTATTCCTGCATTACCTAATTTAGTCTCCATAAAAATCCCTGTCATCTTTCAGGTGAGGAGATCTCAGTAAATAGCTCAAAGATGCACAGCAGATAGAGCTGGAATGTAAAAGCAGGTCTGTCAGACCCAAATACCTGTGTTCTATAAAATACATCATGTCAGAGAAGTTGTAAAATCATTTTGCCTTGAATCCAAGGGTGAATAATTTGGCATCTTCAGCTTGTCTTTAAGCATTTGTTGACAATTTCTATTTTCACAGTTTCTATTCCATTCATGTAATGATAACATGTGGAAAAATTAAGCAATAAGATTTTTTTTCACATATAAATCTTAAAATATCTTCAAATATAATAAAACCAAAATTGTTAATTTTGTTTCATATGAATCTTTCTTTAAATATAAGATTCTGGGGCTTCCCTGGTGGTGCAGTGGTTGAGAGTCTGCCTGCCAATGCAGGGGACATGGGTTTGAGCCCTGGTCTGGGAAGATCCCACATGCCGCGGAGCAACTGGGCCCGTGAGCCACAACTGCTGAGCCTGCGCGTCTGAAGCCTGTGCTCCACAACAAGAGGCCACGATAGTGAGAGGCCCGCGCTCCACAATGAAGAGTGGCCCCCACTTGCCGCAACTGGAAAAAGCCCTCGCACAGAAACGAAGACCCAACACAGCCAAAAATAAATAAATAATTAATTAAAAATGAATATCTGCTTAAAATAAATAAAAAGATGCTATGAAACAATGTCATACCAAAAAGCAAACACACTGATTTCTACAATCAAAACATTGAGGGTTGCAGGATCCTCTAGATAACTCAGGAGGATAAAAGAAGGTATAAAACTAACTCAGTACAGTGCTCCATTTAACAATAGGCGCATGAGTTGTTCATTTAGTACTTTAAGTACAACAAGGATTCCCCCAAAATGAATTGTTAACATTTTGGTGTAATTGTAAACCGTAAACTGGTAACATATTTTAAAACATAAACAAAATTCTCCAAAGTAATGCTTCATCATATTTAATAGTATAGTTTTATCCATTTAATTATTATTAGAAAAATAGAAATAAAATACCTCCAAATTGATATTTTGACATTAAAAATAAGAGTCTCTTACTTTTAAGTGATACATATACTTTAGTTGAAAGTGAAATACTTATAAAGACTTTTGGACCTGTTGGTCCAAATCTCTCTCTTGACAAAGTAAAAACATAAAGTGAGAAGTACAATAAAATTCATTAATATAAAAAATGAAATTGTGAGTTTTGTAATTTAATTGTATTGGAGCCCATACAAACACACTAGATAGATGGAATTGCAGTGATGGATCGTGTTTAAGGAATCATTCTAGAAGAGTATAATATAAAACTATTCAGTGAAGAGGTAGAACGAAATAAAAATCCTCAAGCAAAATGTATTTTATAAAATCTCAGTGCATTTTCAAAATAACTTTTCATTTTTAAAGATTGTCCAAAGCAAAAAGTCTTGGGACAGACTGTCAATTGGTTTTATGGAATTTGACCTTTTGTAGCATCACAGAACATAATGAACTAGACTGACTAGTTTTGCCATTTTTTTTCTTAATAGCATTTAAACACTTCCATAGTCTCATAGAAATCAGGAAATAATGTCCCAGACCACACACAAGTAGATGAATTATAAAGGACTGAAAATTATATTACTTTTAAAATATTTTGCTTAGGTATAATAATGGCAGTAATTGTGTAGCACCTTTTGCTTTTTATTGTTTTTACCAAATATTGAGCAGTTTCAAAAGAACATTTATTAAATATGTGCAAAATATAAAGAATCACAATGAAATGAACAGCTCTCTACCCACCACCTACTTAAAGAGAAAGAATATTACTCTGATATTCCCCATGGGACCCTATCAGGTCCTAATCCTTCTCAACTTTGAATTTTGTGCTAATTATTGTCCTGCTTTTCTTTAGTTTTGCCACATATGTTTGTATGCCTAAACAAAATAATGGTTAATTTTGTACATTTTTGAACTTTATATATTATGGAAATGTATGTGTAGTATTCTGCTACTTGACTTTTTTGCTGTGTAGACAATATTCATACGTATTTTTGCATGTAGCTGTAAATAATTTATTTTCACACTGTATCAGGTTTATCCATTCTGCTCTTGATGAACACTGGGAAAATTTCCAGGTGAATGTGTGAGAGAGAAAGAGATCACAAACAGTGCTGCTAAAAGCATTCTTATACTTGCCTTCTGGTACATGTGAAAGATCTGCTCTTGGATAAACACCCAGGAGTAAAATATCTGGGTTATAGAAAATTTACCATATAGTGCCCAGCTGTTTCTCAAAGTGGTTATATAATACATCCCCATGGTTTTGATGGCATGCTCCTTTACTGAACTATACATACACATATAATTATATATATATAAATAACTCTTTTTATATAGGTATTACTTCTTTTCTGAAAATAATTTTATATACTAGAAATCTAAACACTATTAGTGCTGCTTTTTCAAAGAACCAAGAATTGTGAAAGATGTGGTTGATTGGGAATTTTTGTTATTTGTTGCCAGGAAACAAAATATTATGGAAAAAATGAGAAGAATGTTTCAGTTATGTCTTAACAGATGGAAAAACAAATGTATTTATCTTGCACTTGCCTTCTATTACACTATGGATGTCTTCGTTTCTAGGACTGAAATAGGCATTCACTCTGTTCTCAATCTTGGTCTTTGGTCTAAGTAAGTGCAAGGGCTTATTGCTGACATTCAAAATAATGTGTTATACAAGAAACCAATTTCAGGGATGGAAGGAAAGCTGTATTTCTTTAGCTATAACTTCTAAGAATCATCAAAATGGGGACACTGGAAAAGATTTCAATATCTTTTGGTCTCCTCCGTAACTTTTTTGGTACATTTTTTTTCTCTTGTAAGAGTTCTCTACTTTTTATTTATTTATTTATTGGGAAAGAGCTAAGTAATTTATGTTTTTTTTTCATTAACTTTTATTGGAGTATGCTTGCTTTACAATGTTGTGTTAGCCTCCACTGCACAACAAAATGAATCAGCCATACACATTCAGATATCCCCTCCCTTTTGGACTTCCCTCCCATTTAGGTTACCACAGTGCCATTAGGTAGAGCTCCCTGTGCTATACAGTAAGTTCCCATCAGTTGTCTGTTTTATAACAGTTCTCTACTTTAAGTTGAACAGTGTTCATTAACTGCCCAACTGGGTATATTTCAAATACTCTAAAAGTTTGGACTTTACTTAACTAAAATCCTCTGAATACAATACCACCAGAAGCACATGCTTCTCATTTACATCTAATAAGTTTTCTTTAATCAGTGCAGGCCTATAAAAACATGTTGTTCTTTAGAAGGAACATTTTGTAAATGCCAAAAAAAAGTTTTCATTTTTACTCTCTTTGGTCAACATTCTACTCTTCAAAGCTTCCTAATCTTATAAGAACTCCAAATTATTTAAATTAGAATCAAGCAAATGGTAATATTATCTTGAAAATTCCTTGAGTGGTACTCTCCCAGATCTTGTGCTCAGTTGGTTAATGTGTGACCCCTGATGATCTCTTGCACTAGGACAAGAAAGCTGCAAAACCCTATTTTGAAATTAAGGTACAGTGGCCTAGCTATTTCATGATGTGTTCATTCCAATGGGGCAATGTACTCACTAATATACATCACTCACTAAGGTACTCACTAAAAAGCATTTATAATATGCTTTATAAATACTAATTAAGTAACCAGAGTTGTTTATAAGAAATCATTGCTATTAATCTAATGAAGAATAATTGGACATTAAATATCATGATAAGAAGTATATCACAGGTCTCTACAAAAATTAAATGGAGAATTGCAGAAAGTTTTTTGAGATTTCCAAGGGAAATATATATGGGCCCTAAATTATTTGGTCACCGTTATTCCTTGGATGATCAAGGGCTACTCAGTGCAGAGACGCTTTCTAACCTACTATCAAATATTGCAAAGCAAGCATATCAGCCAATAAAATATCAAACTTCCTAAGCTCAAATAATAATGATACTAAGAGTGAATAGTAATGAGTGTGTATTATGTGTACTAAGTATTTTATGCACCTTATGTCATTTAATTTGCACAAAAGCCCCGCGAGGTAGGTAGTAGTATTACCATGTTTCAGGTGAGGAAACTGATATTTAGAAGATTATGTAAGCTACCCAAGGCTACAAAACTATTGAGCAGCAGAGTGAGGATTCAGCCCATGCAGGCTGTTATAGAAACTTGTGTCCTTAATCACTGTATAATTCAGAATACTCTAATATTATGAGTTCTCCATTAGTAGCTTCCTTCTCACAGCTAAGAACTCTGATGGTCCAAACACTAGGTGTATATACTTACGTTTGAATGAAATGCCTAGTTTGTACACTGTGCTGTGGGGAGTGATATAAGGACTTACTATCCCTCTCCCCAAGGAGCTTACAGTGTTGATGGGGGGATAAAATGTAAACACAATACATATAATCAAAAGCAAAATATGGCAAGTGCCATAAGAGACATACTGTGGTGATGCACAAAGGAAAGAAATCCTGTTGGCTAGAGGGACAAGAAGTGTCTTTGTAAAGCAGGTGATATGAATTTTTTGAGGAGCAGGAAAGTAGAAAGTCAGGATTTTGGACAAAGCAGGCCCTGCAGCTAAAAGCTTAAGGCATGTTGTAGGCCAGTCCTGTTCTATTTTAACCTGGCTGGGCTAGGACAGGTTATGTATAAAGAAGACCTAGATGCTGGGGTGAGGAATTTGTGCTAACTTATTAGACAGGGAGAGCCATTGAAGGTTTGAAGCAGGAAGGATATCATTCATTCAACAAATATTTTCGGAGTGCCAGGCACCATGCTAGATGCTATGGTGAACAAGACCAGCCCATTCCTTGCCCCATAGCTCCTACAGGCCAATGGGGGAGAAAGAGGCTAATTTTCACTCTCACTGAGAAAGTGATGACTGTGTACAAAACAGGAGCAAAGACTCTGAGTAGAAACGAGTTTTAATGCTTTGGTTTGTATTTTCACTATTACCTTTTTTAAAAAAAGTTTTGTTTTAGAATAATTTTGTATTCTATTAAAATTTATTTTAAAATAGTATTATGTAATGATCTTTTTCTGTTTTTGAAATGTGCTTATATAATTCATCTGAACTTCACTGAGTATATTCACAGATATGCAAAATATTTTCTTGATAATGATTTCTAATAAAGGTTTTTTTTTTTTTGCTCATAAAGGATTTTCAAAATCCATCTCTATTTTTCACTATTAAAATTGCTATTTGATCATTTAAAGGATATCATTCCATGTCAGAACTCTGTGGGATAAATTTCAGAAAGACTAAAGCCACTTTTTACAGATAGGTTCGCTGCACAATACAAACTGCTACTGTTACTAAATAGATATACATGTTGAAGGGATGTCTTTGGAACTTTTAAATTTGACTCTGATCCCTCTGAATATAGCAAATCACAAGGTTCCGTTTGAGTTGGAAAATTTTGTAATGACCAGAAAAGTATTACAAATATAAGAAAGTGAGTTTAAAAAGAGGTCCACAGGGCCTCCCTGGTGGCGCAGTGGTTGAGAGTCCGCCTGCCGACGCAGGGGATACGGGTTCGTGCCCCGGTCCGGGAGGATCCCACATGCCGTGGAGCGGCTGGGCCCGTGAGCCATGGGCGCTGAGCTTGCGCATCCGGCAACGGGAAAGGCCACGACAGTGAGAGGCCCACATATCAAAAAAAAAAAAAAAAAAAAAAAAAAAAAAAAAAAAGAGGTCCACAGGAAAGGTATATAAACTACCTGCCCAACTATGATCAAACACCTTCATGAAAAAAATTTTATGGTAAGACCTACTTGTATTAGAAGTTTTTATAGGCTTAGAAATGTAAAACTCAGCTGTTTTTAAAACTGAGAAAGTAAAGAAGATTACTGAATTTATCCTGAGGTAATAATGTCTCAGGAGAAAATTGCAGTAAGGTGCTTGGGGATACAGACTGACGTGTGGTGGCAGTGGTGAGGAAGGGTTCGTTAAGAGGAAGAAATCAGATTGCAGGCGAACTTTGAAAAAATGTAAATGGGATATACTGATGCTTAGTTTCCTTTAAACATCTCAACACATGATACTGACAAATGTGGAGACAGCTGGCAAAACTGTATGTGTTAATTGCCAACATTATATAACTAATATTTACTATAAAAAAGTTCCCCCAAATAATTTTCTTTCATCATCAGATAGCCATATACATCTAGCATTCTTTATGTTTTGAAATGTATATCTTTTCTTTCTCCCTTCAGGATCAAAATATAAAGTTTTATGTTCCCTACTATACCTTCTTTAAGAACAGTATAAGTATTGAAGATTTTGTTTATGCAAATAAATCATATCCTCATGAGAGAAAGAGCTCCTCAGAAAAACCTTCCTTTTTTCATTGTTTCAATGCCAATGATATTTCATTCCACTGTTTACTTGTCCTGAAATTTCACAGCAGCAGAAATTCTACTATACATTATTCTTTTATCTGGTATCGATTAAGAATATCTTTGGTTGCAATTTACCAAAAATATCTAATAGTGACTTAACAAATAGAGGTTTATTTTCTCATGTAACAAGTCTAGAAGTAGATGGTTCCTGCCTTTGGATTAGCTACTCAGCAACATAATCAGTAACTTCATTCTATTTTTCTGCACCACTGTCTTTGGCATGTTGATTTTTCTTCCCCTGGTTGTCATATCAGGGTCACAAAATGGTCACTGCCGGCCAGCAATATATACATGCTTAAGCCAGGACAGGATGAAGAGAGGGGCTCCCAGTTACTTGTCTCTTTCTGTCAAAAAGGCAAAAGCTTCCCCAGAAGCCCCCTTAGTGACTTCTCCTTACATCTCAAGGCCACTACAAGTTTCAAAGGGGGCTGGGAAAGCAGGAAACAAAATTCTCATGATTGACTTAGACCGTTGCAGGGATGGATACACTGACATTTTAAAGAAAATCATTACTTCTGTCAGCAAAGAAGATGGGTGAATGGATATTTGGTAGGGAGTAAAAAGGGTCTGTCTAAATGCCCTAGGTCATTTGGAATAATGTAAAATTCTCTTTTTTCAGGCTCAGCGGCCATGGCTCACGGGCCGCGGCATGTGGGATCTTCCCGGACTGGGGCATGAACCCGTGTCCCCTGCATCGGCAGGCGGACTCTCAACCACTGCGCCACCAGGGAAGCCCATGTAAAATTCTTAAAGACTGGGATTGTGTCTATTCTATTCCTTCTGTATAGGACTTAGATCATAACAAAAATAGCTGCACCTAAATCCTGTATTAGATATAGATGTAGATATGATATATATACTATATTCTATATACTAAGGCAATATCTCCAAATCTCACTCAGTTGTACAAATAGGAGAGGTACTATACAAAACTAGAGGGTTATATATAGATGTGTAACTATAAACTCAGATCCAAGCTGAACTAAAATGTTATGTAATTTATATTAGCCTTTTACCTGGTGTCTATTATGTATTTGCAACATATGTATTACGTAACATATTTTAGTTTATTTAGTCTTCCCAACAACACTGCTAGGTGGTTATTGACCTCATTTTAAGGATTAGGAACTGAGAACATTGAGAGTTTAAGTAAGTTGTTCAAGGTCCCCCATGTCATAAGCAATGGATCTGAAATTTGGAATAGATGTCTTTTTTCCCCAAAGCCATGCTTGCATATAGTACACACTCCTCCACATGCTGCTTAATTCATTGAATGAATGAAAGCTTTCCTTATTTTATAGTGTTGCTTTGTTTTACCCTTTTTCATTTCTACCTTTCTCACTGGGGACTTAGGTAAATAAATGATAGGTGGAAACAAGAGCAGATTATAGAGAGATGATAAAATAATGACAGGTCAGATTATTAAGAGAGACAATGTTAAGAGTGAGGGGAATCAAAGGGTAGAAGAAAAGCCAAGAGAAAAACTTGGGATTATGAAGGGACCAAACAGGAAAGGGGAGAGGGAAGGGAGTTAATACCAACTGGTATTTCTCTGGGCTGCAGACTGATGGAACGGCAGTATCCCACGCCATGTCCCTGTTTTCTCTGATCACTGGCCAAGTGTGTGGCTTGGCGTTGTGCATCTAACAGTTAGCAGGGTTCTGGGAGAGGCCCATGTTAGTGACTGAATTACACTTTCCGGAGCTATTCTTGTGTTCTAAGCCTCCCCTGAAGGTCTTTTATGGTTAATTTCAAACCACATAAAAAGTTAACTCTTCTTTTAGTTACATTCCAGAAGCCTGTTCTCAAACAAGCACAAGTTAATACTCCAAATTTCAGTAACCACGAACTGATATTAATCTGCCCTAATGTCAATGTGTTCCTCCTCTTCAAGTGTATTTAAAACATGGCTACGCAAAAGGCCGTGCCCATTTCATGGCTACTTTTACCTTACTATTCTTGTAGCACAGACTCTCAGATATGATAGGGAGCTTAAGGTCCCCTCATCAGTTTCCATCTGGGATCTGGGCTGCTGGAGAAGCCCCTCTCTGGGACATTGCAGATCTCATGGCAGAGGAAAAGAGCGGGGAATCCATGCTGGACCTTAAAGTTTTCACATTTTGTTAGCCAACACAAATTGTATGGAATCCTCCCCCAGAGAGGGACAAGACGGGAAGAGAGACACCCCAGAGAAAAGCAGCAAATATTTTGAATAATAATGCACTCTACCACATAGACTGAGTCAAAATCCTTTTCCTACTAACATCTAACCTATGGTCCTTATTGCCTTTCCCTCCTTCCAGTTCTACAAATGTTAGAAAACTGCAGCCAGGGTTCCTTTGAGTTGTCTCCTTTCTAGTCTAATCAGCTCCAATTCCTTCATCAAGCTACTCCCTGTATTTAGTGGCCTCCCCTAACATCATCTTCAGAGCCTATTCAACCATCTTAGGTCCCCTGGTGAGAAAATTACTGGTTTATGCTCCAAAGGAGAGCATCCCCTGACACACTGCCCTTTAGGATGATGGGTTTTGGCTAGTGCCGAGCATTCTAGACTAAAAAAAAATAAATAAATTGTCTTAAACAATACCTTATCTAATGGCTCTCCAGTTTTTTCATTGGCTCAGACCCTTAAGCTTTTCACAAACTTCCAAGCCTTTTTGCTACTATACATCAGAAGGTAGAGATCTTTGTGTACTTCTGGAGAGCAGATGTCACATTCCTGACTATATTTTAGTTAACTTAGCAATTTGAAGAAAGCTGCAAATGGGAGGAAAAAAATAGTTGCACTGGCAAAGTTGTCCAAACTTCCTATCATTGCATAGGACTGGTTCAAAATGTGGGCTGTGGAAACAATTGATCTTAGATCAAACCTGATGCCACTATATACTACCTATGTGACCTTGGGCACGTTACTTAACCCTGAGCTTTTATTTCCTCATCTAAAGAGATAGAGATAATTATAGTTATCTTCTTCTTGTGGTTGTTGAGACAACAACCACATGACACAACAGCAGAGCTCAGTAAATATCTTCTCTTGTTACCACACTGTGGTCCCAGCGCTCAGACTTATCTCTGCTGTCACTCAAGGACCAGGTCCTCCAGCATCCCCTAAGCACACTACACATACCTTTCTCCTCTCCCCAAGATGTCCTCCTGGCCTCTTGCAACCTCTCATTCCCAAGTTGGCATTATCCAAGCTTAACCTGTATCTCTCAAAGTGTTGGCTAGGAATAAGCTGCACTGGAATCATCTGGAGGATCACTTGGCCCTATTTCAGGTTTTACTGACAAAATTAGAATATGGAATTGGTGAGTCTACATTTTAACAAGCTCCAGGTAGTGCTACCAGATAAAATACAGAATTTTCAATTAACTTTGAAGTTCAGATAAACAATGAGTAAATTTTTCTAGTACAAGCATGTCCCATGAAATATTTTGGACATGTTTATAGCAAAATTATTCATTATTTAACTGAAATTTAAAATTAATTGCATTGCAATTTTTTTTTTTTTTTTTTTTTTTTGTGGTACACGGGCCTCTCACTGCTGTGGCCTCTCCCGTTGTGGAGCACAGGCTCCAGACGCACAGGCTCAGCAGCCATGGCTCACAGGCCCAGCCGTTCGCGGCATGTGGGATCTTCCTGGACCGGTGCACGAACCCGTGTCCCCTGCATCAGCAGGTGGACTCTTAACCACTGTGCCACCAGGGAAGCCCTGCATTGCAATTTTTAATTGCTGAATCTGGCAGACCTATCCCAGGGATTCTGATGTTTACTAAATTTGAGGACCACCGGTTTAAGGGATTTGGCAAAAATGTCAAATTCAACTTTGTAAGGTTCCCCCTTAAGGGAAAAAAAATAAGAAAAAACAAGCCCACAGAAATAATCTAGGTATCTCACAAGTCCCCAAAACAAATATGCAGAAGAGCAAGGGTACAGTTTTTTCTTCTTCAGAATATGTTGCCTTCTGTTCCAGCAGCCACAATAAGCAAAAGTAGACAACCCAGCAGCCAGAGAAGACTCCACACCTTTATTTCTCTCATACTATTCTGTATGTAGCTTTGGGCTGGGCTTTAACTATCTCTTCTCTCTCTCTCTCTCTTTTGTTTTTTTTTTTTTTTTGGTTGTTTCTTTGGGGTTTTTATTTTTTGGCTTTTTTTGCTCTAAGATCCCCGTACTCATCTTCCATTGGGCACTTCCTCTTTCACCCTCCCAGAAGGCATCTAGGGTGCATCTTCCTCTGTCTGCCCCAACTTCCCAAATATCAGAATACCTCACCACATAGCCAATTTTCTCCTAATATTTCAATACGGTCTCTCTCAATTTCAGTCCTCTGATGAGAACTTCCTAACTCACAATCCATTCTCTTTTATGTGCAATATAGTAATGCATTGTGTTTGTATGGTTTGTATTTACAAAGTCCTTAAAGTAAACATTATCTTAGTTGATTTTCACAATAACCCCATAACCTAAGTAGATGAAGCACTGAGGCTCAGAAAGTTTAAGAAAAGCTAGGACAACAGTCTGGGGCTTTTAATTCCTAGAACAAGACCCTTTTCATTCATTGGTCATTTTAGGACAGTGATTAAAACATAGCTGTGGGACCTTGGACAAGTTTGTTTATTTTAACTTCTCCAAGCCTCCATTTCCTCATTTGTAAACCTAGGTTAACAATAGTACCTACGTCAGGGGAACTTGATTTAATGGGATGATCCAAGTCTTAGCACGGTGACTACATGTTGTCAACACTTAGGAAATATTAGCCGTTATTAAAACTATACTTTGGGCTACTTCCTTTCCAGACCCAGCTCTTCTCAGTGTTGTGTTTAGTAAATAGAGACAGAAAATGGGAAATTTGGACTAAAACTGGCACAAAGAGTAGTATCGATAGCTGTGCAAGGAGGTAATGATGATCTATGCCACATTTTCTCTTAGCAAATACTTTGTCTTTCATACTAACCCCCTCCCTGAACTCCAACAATTTTATGTTTATGTACAGTTAAAAATATAGCCTTTAGAAACTAGACTTGACAATTCAGAGAATAACTGGTTGAAATATTAGGGTCTTTAGTCAAGAGCAGGAACTAGAGCGTAGTACCAAGAAGATTAATTTTAATTATTTGCATCTTGTCTAACTTTTGCATTTATACTAGCCTCCTTCACTTTTCTTTTGTTCCACAGTAATTACGGTATCCAGGGCCAGCTGTTTGGAGACACAATATTGTTACTACGTTCATCTTTCTTTCCCATTAGAATCTTTTTATGTTAATAGGCAATGTGATATCTTGGTATCCCCAATGGATGAAATAGAATGCCCCATACACGGGTGACCTCAAAGTGGTTTTCTGCATTGCCTCTATTAAAACTATTTTCTTCAGAAAATACTCGGGCAATGCTGCTGTGGGTAATGGGAAATAAATGGTGGGTTTTGTACAAGAATAATGCACATCAAACTATTGAACAAGGAAAAGAGAGGCTACCTAGACCAGCAGGTCTCCAGTTAGGGTCACCGTACAAAGCGAAGGAGTTCTCTTTTCATGACTGGATCAGCACTTGTATTACTGTTGCCTTCATCTTTAGAGGCAGCACACAACTATCCCAAAGAAAAACAAACAACATGCTTGAGGCACAGCAGAGCAGACTCTTCCAAAAACTTTTTTGAAAGAATTTGATATCTGATCCTTTTTGGAAAGCCTAATAGTGATCATCAGTGGAAAAAATTAGAATTCTATAAGACTTTGTTATGTTTATTTTTGGCTTATAGTTTATAGTTTTGTTTTGAACTATAGTTTTAGAAAGGTAGAGGATAGGTGGATATCATAATCTTTGTTTGTTTGTTTAGAAACTCTAAAGGTCTTAATCAAATTTAGATTAATGCTGCATAGAGATTACTTGCCTTTTGCCATTGAGATAGAGGTATCATGAGCCCTTTACTCCTCTATCTGGAGAATGCTGATGTTTTTCTTCTAAGACATGGAATTTGTCAGCTTCATTGCTCCTTCATGTCTGACAGGTTAGATTATGCTCAAGAA
Source organism: Lipotes vexillifer (assembly GCF_000442215.2). Lineage (NCBI taxonomy): Eukaryota > Metazoa > Chordata > Mammalia > Artiodactyla > Lipotidae > Lipotes > Lipotes vexillifer. The sequence goes on along the minus strand of NW_006775627.1, from coordinate 826,803 downwards.
TTCTACATGGGCTCTCCCATGAAAACCACCTTGGAAACATCCAGTGACTCAAATGCTCTGTCTTTGAATGGTACCAGGAAGTAGAATATACCTGGGGCATATCCTTGACCTTTCTCTGCCTACTGGGATTCTAACACTTTGGTGAGGCCCATTTTATTTGCTATCTTGTCAAACAGTCCAATCTCACAAATAGTGAGTAAGCAAGTACCATGTGCAAGGTATTCATTCGGCAAATATTTTCAGCCTCTACTAGGTATCGTGCATGTGAAATGTACTTACAAGGAAAAGAGGAGAAAGAAATAAAGAAGGAGAGGGAGGAGGAAGAGGAAGAAGAAGAAACCATTCCTTCTTTCAAGGAACTTCAAACCTGCCTGAGAAGACATGTGACCATAACAGGAATGCAATTCATGTGTTGCCTCCATGTGCTGAGGGTGAGAGGGGGTAGATCCTTGAAGGAAGAACATGGTGCTACTAGAAAAAAAGAAAATGGATGCTGGGCAGGCAAAAACTACTGCTGAAAGATACAATCTGAGACGTTACCCTAGGGAAAGGTAGGACTTTTATTCACGTTAAAGCACAGGCAGTAGAAAATATAGGGACTTGGGAATTAAACATAATTTTGATCCTGTTTTTGCCAACAAGCTGTGTGACCTTGAACACGCTATTTTGCCTCTCTGAGCCTCATCTCCAGAACAGGAATTGTGATGCCTAGCTCTAAGTGTTAATGTAAACATCTGCTCAAGCCTCTAGTCAGTCTCAAATAATGACCCAGACTGTTTGATGCCAACACTTAGCAATGAACTTGGGCAAGATACTGAACCTGTCAGTACCTCAGTTTCCACATCTGACAATGGGAATGCTAATACTAGCAAACCTACCTCCCATGGTTGCTGTGAGAAATAAGTTAATTATGTAAAGTGCTTGAAAGAGTGCCTACACATGGTAAGCCCTGTGATCCTTTGCTATTACTACCAAGTGTTTAATGATGCAATATGAGCCATTAAATTAGCATCCTTCCCAGATAGCAGACACCCAGTAAGCTTTTTTAAAATGAAATATAGAGCACTGTGCTAAACGTTGTGAGAGATATAAACTTGTATTTTTAGAGAAGACAAAGAAGGAAATGATAGCCTAGTTGTAAATAATATTCATTAGTAACCATGACAAAAACAGCATGTGATAATATTGCAAGAAAGAACACATAGTTCAGAAATACAGGAGGTCAGGAAGAAAACAATACAAATGAAGGAATTCCCTGGCGGTCTTGCAGTTAAGACCTGGCGCTTTCACTGCCGTGGACCTGGGTTTGATCCCTGGTTGGGGAACTAAGATCCCACAAGGTGCGTGGTGTGGCCAAAAAAATTAAAATAAAAAAATATATATTTAAAAATTTTATATATATATATATATATATATATACTTATATATATGTGTGTATGTATTATATATATATATATATATATACTTATATATATGTGTGTATGTATTATATATATAAACTATGATGGAGATATTCCCTAGAAGCATGGGAGCGTAGGGGAAGGAAAGGATGTATTTCCCTGGGTGGAAAGAAAAAATAATGATCCGTGAGTCAGCAACGCAAGGATAAATAGGCTATTGCTGGGTGGACTAATATAAGGAAGACATTCAAAGGCATTGAAACAGGAGAGGGCTGTGTGTGTTACAGAGAAAAGCGAATCATTCTTGGAAGATGGGTCATAAGGTGTGAACTTGGGGCCATCACTTGACTGATGGAGATACAAAGATGAATAGACGTGTAAGAAGTCTTTTTGGATGATGAAGGCTGGAGATTGTTTTTCATGTTCCTTCTTCCTTGCCTTCCTCCTACCCTTCCTCCATTCTTTCTTCCTTTGAAATAATACTTATTAATACCTGTAATATGCTAGAGAAATGTGTCTTCCCTTATAACACTGCTTACTTGACATAGCTTTGGCATGTGAGAAGTGACATGATAAAGAATTTTCCACGTTACAGTGAGCGCTCCTTCCCCCCAGATGAGTCTCTTTCACTAAATACCTTGCTCGTGCAGTTATCTTCTCTCACTCTCATGTCCCTGGCCCTGGCCAGCAGGGACAGTATACAATTCTTTTTATAGTCCATTGGGCTTTATAAGGAGTAGGCAGGCAATAAATACTTGCAGCGTTGAATTAAATTGCTTTGAGACCTTAAATGCTCTAGAAGTTATCCTCTTCACAACTTGGTGGCAAATTCTTTCAGGAGCTGAAAGTTGGCTTTTTTTTTTAAGGAAATGTAAGCTTGTAGAGATTCTTTCTCTCTGGTTTAGTAGCATCTACATGCTGATTTTTGGGGGGCATTGAACATTCAAAACTGAGTGTTTTATTGACCTTAAACCAACAAATCAATCACTGTTTCTATTTTATATGGTAAATTCCTTGGTTTTTCACATTTTCATTGTGAAGTGATTCAAGTGAAAAGACAAAATTTTGTCAAATCTACTAAACAGGGAGAATTTAAAATGAGCTACAGACTTTGACCTAGCAATTCTACTTCTAGAACTTACCTACGCATACTTACACATACATGCAAAGACGTATACATCTGAAAGTTTATTGAAGCGTTGTCTGTAGGAAAAAAGAAAGAAGCAAGTAACAGCTTTCTGTCCTGCAACAGATAACTGATTAAACAAATTATGGTATAGCCATATAATTAAATATTGTATTATATTTTGCAGTCATTAGAAAGAATAATGTACAATTATGTAAGCTTATCTGGATGATCTCTAGGATATATGTTTAAATTTTTTTTAAATATAAAAGAAATAAAGAAAGAAAATAAAACTAGGTAAAAGGAAGAAAATTCCCATTTGTGAGACATACAAATATCTCTGTGTATGTTTTATATATTAATTTATTACATGCACATGCTGTGTATGCACAGAAAATTTCTAAAAAGATAAGCAAGAAAGTACAAATAGTGATTACTTCTGGATGGGAATCTGGACTACGCAGCAGGTATACTTCTCATTGCATATCCTTTGTATTCTGCATTTTTGCAATTCCAATGTATTTTTCATTAAAAATTAATTAATTGAAGAAAGAAAACTAATGGAAAGAACCATTTTTGGTCAATTCTATGGCAACTTGCTGGAGACTAAGTAACATACAATCTTGATATGAATGTCCATATTTATATACTAATATTTCCCAGCCCTGGCTTTATTACAAGGACATTTCCAAATAGCTCAAGTATATGTAGTATTATTTTAAAGATATCAAAATAAAAATAAATAGTACTTTACTTTTGTTTTAAAAGGAAACAAATTTTACTTTGGGAAAGAGAGGGAGGTATTGTTTTCCAAAAAAGAGCAGTGCCCTAAAGAACAATCCATTTGCATTTCTGTGTATTGTTAAACTGAGTACAAACTAAGAAAAATTGTTCTTCCAGACCACACAGTAAAATTGCTTTAATTTTCCTATATTCGAAGGTCAAAAACATCAGAGAGCCTACTGCTCTTCACTTCAGCTCATTTGAGTACATTTCTCCTTGCTCTGGAACACAGTTAGCTCCTGGGGAAAGAGGCCAACTTTTCAGTTTCTGCTTTTCATGGTTTCTGTCCTCCCCTGGGCTTCAGTGCAGGTCACTCACACAGATAAGCATTATGCCCAGAATAAGACTGGCTTTGTTTATCTGGACTAATAAATGAATGGAACCAGTTATTTTCATTGGCTTGGTCTGGAAGGAAACCAAACTAATTTCCACAGACCTTAAATTGGACCTAAATCAAGCTCCTTGTCTTCATTAGTAATAAGAGTAATAGCGGTGAACCCCAGTATAAAAGTAAAAAAAAAAAAAAAAAATTTACAAAGGTAATACATATTAACTACCAGGAAAGGATATTTGGCTAAAACTACGAACTGACACTGGGGGCTCTGAAAGTTCTGAGAAGATGTATTCATTTTCATTTTAATGGGTTTGAGGCTTGCAGGTCAACAGAACCTTTCTTTCTGTTCTAGAGGCTCCAGTTTCCTTGTGGTCAATTATCCTAATTAGGTTATTCTGCCTTATGCTGATGAGCAGAGAATATTTGTGCAGTATCCTCAGAACTTTTGTACAGACCTCTGGTTTACTCTGGAAACTCGTAAAACTCACAGTTGCATTTCCAGGGTTCCTGACAAGTCAGTATGCTTTATTTCCCAATTCATTAATGGAGCAGTGAGATTCTGACTTCCATTATGCACATATAATAAATAATTTTATCAGTGACCTTCAGTTTATGAAAGCAGTTACTGCTTCTGTCCGAAAGGTATAGCTGTCCCCAGGCAAGATTCATGGCTGGCCTTTTAATTATACTCCCAACATTGCCCCTAAATATCTTCCCATTAAAATAGACAAAAGTGTTATCTTGTTCAAAGATAGGGACAATTTCTTAGTCCTGCTTCCAGGACTATTGTTTTATGATTTGAAAGTTGTTTATCTATTTTCCTCAATAGTTAATTTGGATATATTAAGAATGGAATAAACTCTTACCAAAAGGATTTGTAAAGAACTTTACAAAGTTCTTTATGAAGAACTTTACAAATCATGATTTGTAAATCATGATTTCCCACAGTATGTATTTTTTCTTTTTTTTTTTTTTTTTTGCGATATGTGGGCCTCTCACTGTCGGGGCCCCTCCCGTTGCCGGACGCGCAAGCTCAGCGGCCACGGCTCACGGGCCCAGCTGCTACGCGGCACGTGGGATCCTCCCAGACCGGGGCACGAACCCGTATCCCCTGCACCGGCAGGCGGACTCTCAACCACTGCGCCACCAGGGAGGCCCCCCACGGTATGTATTTTTAAATGAAAATGATTTATTCTTTCTGTGATTAAAAAGTAATACCTATTTGTTGTAAAACAAAACAGACAATTCATTAAAATGTAAAAAGAGGAAAGAAATATTCCTAAGCACCCAAAGAAAACCACTATGAACATTTTCATGTACATCCATGCAGACATTTATATGGATAGACATTAGATACACACACACAGACACACACATTTTTAAAGACCAAGATGAGGTCATACCATACTCTTTCGATTAACAATATACCTGAGCTATTTAAAATATATATAGATAATTAGGTAGGTATATAGATAGACCACCTCCACCTCACTATTTCTAATTCTTCATAGCACTGTTGTACTTATTTCACCAATCCAGTATTAACGAACATTTAAGTAATTTCAGTTCAATTTTGAATATGCAAATATCCATGTGTGTTTGTCTGATATCTCTTTAGATTTTATTCCAGAAGATTTTTTTTTTTTTTTTTTGGCGTGGTACGTGGGCCTCTCACTGTTGTGGCCTCTCCCGTTGCGGAGCACAGGCTCCGGACACGCAGGCTCAGCGGCCATGGCTCACGGGCCCAGCCGCTCCGCGGCATGTGGGATCTTCCCGAACCGGGGCACGAACCCGCATCCCCTGCATCGGCAGGCGGACTCTCAACCACTGCGCCACCAGCGAAGTCCTCCAGAAGATTTTTGACTTATGAAAATTTAAAATGTTTGAAATGTATTCTCACCTTACCCTCCAAATATGTTAAAACCCATAGTGTGGCTTTAATATCCTTAAAGGGTAGTTTCTACTTCATAGGAAAGCTATCTGGAAAGAGCCTTTGGGTGACAGGTGGTGAGGAGGGAAACAGCACTAAGAGATGAAGACAATACTAGATATATTTCTTAAAGAAGAAAAATTGTCTGTGAGAAGATAGAAAAAATGAATATAGTTTGGAGATTTTTTTTTTTTAAGTAATGAAAAAGGTATGTGTTACGTGGAGTCAGGCACCAAATTCAAAGAAGTTGCTGAGAGAATGCTCTTATGTGCCAACAAGCTACTCAAAGGTGAGAAACCCAAATAGTTTAGCTTGAATGAGCTGGAATGTTACTGTTTTGCTCTGTGATTGGACAAGATAACAAGAGATCTTGCCTAAATCTATTTTTCAAATATAACATTCCCAATTTTTCAGTGAGCCATAAAAACAAGCCCTCCTTTTCCTATTACACTTAAAAAATGCATTGTCTTCTTTTTCCCTCACACATCTTCAGTTTGGACCAGATCTAATTAACAAATGTCCTCCAGGAGAAGATACATCTAGAAATAAAATTTCTTATTTTGAAAATTTTCCAAAGTGAATTAAGATACTTCTTACACTTCTACACATATTTAAATCCAGATGTGTTTATTAAATGGATAAAACTACAGAGGTTACTAGTTTTGCAAAACAAGCTCTCAGCAAACCCACGAAAGAGAAAAATGTATCCTCCTGGATACTGTTTTTCAATCTTCCTACTCTTTTTCAGTTGCCCAAACTCACTAAATGACACCACTTTGCCCCTGCAGACCTCTCCTCCCCCAGTCCAGCTTGGTCCCTTCAAGACAGGACGTTCAGGTGGGGATCATATTTACCTCAGCCTTTACACCTGCTG
>NW_006775627.1:811645-820271 GCF_000442215.2 Lipotes vexillifer | reverse complement strand
CTGAACGCTTTTAGTTTTTGACTTTGTTTCCTCAGGGCACTCCTAAATGGTGCTCACTTATCTGATGAACCCCTTTCACAATTAACGACTGATTATAGTTCAGCCCTGTTACTACCCCAGATAACAAGAGCAATTTAAAAGTGACCCTTCATGCCTCGATGGAAAGAAATCTGTTACATAAAGGGAATTCAGGCTTCCTGCAACAGGATGTTTTCAAGTAAACATCAAAGTGTTGCCAAGTGAGACAACAGCTCTTGGTTTCTATTCACAATTATAGCCACTGGTAGAGAGGTATGGGAAGATGCACGAGTCTGCGCTCATTGCAATTATTCCTTAGATACACATCTTAACTATCTAGGGCCAGTATCCTTTTTTTCTCAATCCTGAGTTCCCCTTCAGAGCGCAGGGGGTGACTGCAATGGCAGAAGGCTTGATGGCAGGCAACATTCTCTGTTTAGTGAAATGGCAGGTGACATTCTTTGTCCACAATAATATGTATCCCCCAATTTTTCGACTACTGTTCACAGTATTGACTTTTTCAATTTGAGATACCATTACTGATTGATTTCCCTGCATTTAGAATGATGATCAAGGGGTCTGACTCATCTCTCCTACCACACACCACAAACACAGGTCCCTCTTTCCATCTTCCCACTGTATTTATAGCACACTTTCAGGGAAATTCAGTGTTTACTATTTATATTGCTAATTGCACATATCACTAATAGCTGAACTACATCATGTTTTGCAGCTTACATTTCTTTTCTTATATGAATTTTTGTTTTCCCTGGACTTTAACAGAGCCCTGCACTATTTTATTTCCTTAGTCTCCAATGAACCTATTATCCACACATCCTCAAATTTTCTGACACTGCTGTTAAACTCCTAGTAAAATCAGACCCATTGGGTGACCTATCAGTACTGCTTTTTTCATGGAAACAGTCTTTCCGGCGCTGTCTGTCCTTCTGTTCTCCAGGCCTGCGGCACTGCTGCAGTCCTGGAAATTTCCTCTGTTCTTACCCTGAGCATTCCCATCCATTTTCATTTGCAGTCTACCCTTCAGAGTTCGGATTTCATGTCTTCCTCTTTTTTATTTACTCCCTCATTTTGAAGAAGCAAAGAGATGTGTTGAGAATGGGGACTTGAGAGCTAAATGTGTCAAGGGATCGCATGTCAGAAAATACCTTTATTGTGTCCTCAGGTCTGGTTGTGTTCTGGCATAGCATTCAAGGTTGGAAGTCATTTTCCCTCAAAATGTTGAAGGCAGTGCTCCAACTGGAACATGGCCCATGTTGCTGTTGAGAAGTTCAGTGGAATCTGATCCTCATTCTAAATCCTTGTCATGAGAGCTTATTTTTCTCTCTGGAAAACTATTAAGGTCTTTTCTTTATCTCTGGCTTTTTGATGGTGAGTCTTGATATATATCTTTTTTTTTTTTTTTTTTTGTCAGAAACCAAAAGAGATTCCTTCAAGCCATTCTCCTGGGCTTAGGAAGTGTTGACTTTGTGTCTACGTGGGCCTCTCAGTGCTGTGGCCTCCCCCATTGTGGAGCACAGGCTCCGGACGCGCAGGCCCAGCAGCCATGGCCCACGGGCCCAGCCGCTCCGCGGCACGTGGGCTCCTCCCAGACCGGGGCACGAACCCGCGTCCCCTGCATCGGCAGGCAGACTCCCAACCACCGCGCCACCAGGGAAGCCCTATATCTTTTTTCACTCATTGTGCTAGAGCCTCGATAGGTCCCTTTAATCTGAAAATGTGTCCTTCAACTCTGAACATTTTTATTCTTTTACTTCTTTGATAATGTTGTCACCTGTGTTTCATCTCGTCTCTGTTTGTAGAACTCCTATTAATTGGCTATGCAGCCTCTCATTTTCTTGTCTCTTCTATCTTATTTTTCCATCTCTTTGCTTGTTATTCGAGTTTCTGAAAGATTTCCTCAAAATTTGTGTCATCAGCCCTCTGTTTTTATTTGTACCATTACATTCTTTTTAATTTAAAAAAACTCAGTGTTCCTTGTACATAGCATTCTTTTCTTGTTTCATAAGTGCAAAACCTACTTTTGTCTCTGAAGATACTATGTATAGAGACTTTTCCTGCTGCTCCGTGAATGGTTTCTAGTGTGTGATGTAATGGTTATGAGCTTAGAGTCTGCAACCAATTCAAATGCCAGTACTGCCACTGACTATGTATGACCAGTGACCTTAGGCAAGTTACCTGATCCCTGTTTATCAGTTTTCTCAGTAAAAATAAAAGTAATAAGAGTAATCATTGCATAGAGTTTTGGGGAGGTACAAATGAGATTAATATGTACTAAGCACTTAAAATAGTACCTAGAAAACAGTAAGCCTATATACTATATTATTATATCCATTTCTGAGTCCCCCATCTTTTTTTTTTTTCTGTTTTGTTTTATTCTTTATCTTTTGTGTTACACACTTTTTTTCTAATAGCTGGTGATCCTTGGCTGTGTGTTCCTATTTAAGAATGAGGAACTTAAAAGCTGATTGGGAACTCTTTGTGTGTGTGCATTTGGGCCCCTGAAGTGCCATGTTGGAAATCTGATTCCCTGAAGCTGTTGTGCTAGAGAGACCACGTAATGATAGAGAGAGATGCCCTAGGAGTGCCAACCGTCAGGATCACCACATGCAGCCACATGAGACACCCCAAGTGACAAGCACCTTGCTGGGTCCATTCAACCTCCAAAATGATGAGAAGTCATAAAAATAATAAATGATTGCTGTTGACTTATGCCACTAAGTTATGCAATAACCTATGCATAACTTAGGTTATGCAATAACCTATGCATAACTTAGGTTATGCAATAACCTATGCATAACTTACGTTATGCAATAACCTATGCATAACGTAAGTTATGCAATAACCTATGCATAACTTAAGTTATACAATCTAGAAATAATATATAAGAGAATAGGCTCCGGAATAAGTAAAGGCCCCACCTTGTATCAGATCCTGTGACTTGTAAATTTCAATTAGTTGTACAGAAACAGCTTCCTAATCTCTATTCTTTGAAAGTCTAGTAGACAACATCCTTGTTTGACCTCTAGACATTAAAACTGTTTCTCTCTCTATTCAGTTCAAAATAGTCATAGAATCATGACTGGTGGGTATAAGAGGAGATGCACCTCTAAGGCATAGTAATTACTTGTTTTCTAAGTATTGAGATAATGCATAATAATAAACCACCTACAGCAAACGGTGTAATTTTTACCTAGATTAACAGCACGCTTTTTCTCTTTTCATCTTATCGGTTCTCTCACTCATCTAAATTCATCTAAATTCATTCTTGTGCCAGAAACAGGATTTCAGGAAAGAGATTTCTTTGCAAACTCAAAACAGTACTTACAATTAAGGGAAAGGAAAGTGAAATGAGAATGCCAGAGAAATCCTCTCAGAAGGTAAGACAATCCTTTGAAAAGAGATGCCCACAAAAATAAGGCTTGACTATTAGATTCAGATAATTCAGCCTTAAACGATGTGCAACATAATTGCTAAGAGTGTATTTGTTTAAACCGTGGTGCAACTATTACACTATGAAGAGGGATTTTGGACTTCGAACATCTTGACAGAGACCTTGTGTCTAAAACATATTTCTTTCAAGTCAACAGACATTGTTTACATTTCACTGCTCATTTTATTCCCACACTGAGAACGAGATTAGGCTTCCCCTAAAGAAGCCATTGCTACAAGGATGAGTAAAAGCAGAGTAGTCAAGGAGATCTCACAGGGAAGGTAACTAAGTATCCAAATTGAAACGCTTAAATTTAAACAGCTGTAAACCATGAAATCAGCCATTCAGAATGTAAATGTCAAATTCAGCTACACTTACTGAAAATTTTACTCTGTGTGTATTTGAAATGTTTCAAAATTCTGAGTTTAAGATAAATATCATATTAGGTTAGCAGGGAAAATTTTATCTATTCTAATCTTATTCAATTACAGTGGATTATGGGGATCTACTGTAAGTTGCCCAGAAGATATTTACTGAAAACTACTGTCATCACCATTCACTGGATAAATCTTAACCCTCATCAGTTAAGTACTGTGTGTAAGAACACGCAGAGGATGTTTAAGTGATTTATATTCAAAGAAAAGATTTATACCTTTCAAAATCTTACACTGCCCCCAAAATAATTCAGCCACTGTTTTAACAGATCACCTTCTTGTGAAGTGGGCCTGGGCCATGGGTTGTGGTCTAGCCGTTGTAAACTATGGTTTCAAACTTGAACATGCATTAGAATTACCTGGATGGCTGGATGAGCCACAGATTTCTGAGCCTCATTTCCACAGCTTTCAGTTCAGTGAGTCTGGAGCGGAGCTTGAGAATTTACATTTCAAACAAGTTCCCATGTGATGTTGACGCTGCCAGTCCAGGGACCGCACTTTGAGAACTACTAAAAGAGAGCAATCAAAATCATCATCATTTAAATTTTGTGTTTGTGAGTTATCAAATACACACACAAAGAGCAAAACCTTCTATTTCAGGAGGAACCACTTACAATCTCTGATAGTTTACATGTGTTCCTGCAAAAAATAAGATAAAGTAAAATAAAATGAAAGTGAATACAAGCTCAGTGGAGATAATAAAACCCCAAACAAGATTGGTGGCCTAGAAACATGCTATAATCACCTTCATAGTGAAGGCACCATTGTTAAGCACTCTACTTATGTTACCTTCTTTAGACCTTATAGCACTATTCTGATGCATGTGTCTATTCTGCCCCACCAACCCCTACATATGAGGATACTGGTGCTTAAAGAGGCTAAGAGATAGGATAAACAACCATCCTGGTGTGCCTAGGACTGAGAGGTTTCCCGGGTTGGGACTTTCACTGCTAATACCAGGAGAATTCCCAGCAAACTAGGATGATTGGCTGCCCTACACATCAGGTGAACTACAAGTAACTAAGTGGTTAGGAAAAGACATGGCTAGGCCTACCACACTGAAAATTTGAGAACACTCCATGGCAGCAAGCATTGCTTTGTTACTAGGGTAGTTTTTTGAGTTTCAACTTAGATTGCCACCGATCCTTAGACCAGACAGATCTCATTCCTTGTATGATCTGTGAAACCATCAAAATTTGAACATGCTTCTATGCCCCCGTGAGGTTTAAAGGGCAGAATTCACATTTATCTCATATAATACCTTAATTGTATTATAGAGGAAACAAACCTGGAGAGGGCAAATTGCTTGACCGAGGTGCCATTTAACTTGACTTCTATAAATTACCTTGGAAGTAAAAGGAATAGGAATAGATTGTTTATCCTCTAAATTAAATATTCTTAATACCTGGTCTAGGTTCAAAGGGTGAACTGTCAAGAATATAAGATCATAGGTCTCTTTCGAGAAGAAAGAGAGAATATTTCAAATCGGTGGTACTGAATGAAGAAATACATAATCTATAATGTGTGCTTACTACCTTGTTTCAGAATACTTAATTAAGCTATAGAAGACGAGAAGACAAATGGGATGGATAAAACTCAGATGATTAAGCATAGATAAAGTAAATAGTAACCTGTGAGATACGTTAAATACAAATAGGGTAAGTAGAGCATGTGCATTGAATATAGATAGAAAGGAATGGAAGGACCAAGTGACATTAGCTATACATCATACAGTAAATATATCTGAGTTGTATGAGGCACCAAATAGTCACATTACACAAAGTATATGATTTACCAGGGTAAGCGCTCAGAAGAGTAGCTCTTAAACCAGATGTGAAAGGGAGAGTTCCTATAAGGGCTGTTACCTGAACTGAATTATAAAGGCTCGGAGGAGGTGCAGTGGAGAGGGGCATTCGGACAGAGACAATCAGTAGTTGGTTGAGTATATAGACCCAGTTTTAGCTGATTCTATGGAAATAATCAATGTCAAGAGGAAAGCACAGACTAGGCAAGTACCCAGGGTGGAACTCAAGGGGCTCCCAGACTGCCGAGGAAATAGATAAGACAATATATAACCTTTGACTTGCTTATATTGAAAAGAGCTCAAAGCATATATGAATGCCATCAGTAATACTAGATCCAGGTTGGGCCTTGGGAATATATGTAGATTTGAACTTATCAGAAGAAATTAAAGTTCAAAAATGTTATGAATATGTTAGCATAGATGTCTTTACTGAAGGTTCTAAGGAGTTTTCTTTTAATACAAATAGAGTAACTGGAAAGGGCAAATAGCAAATAGCAAATATCACCATTGTTCTAGTTGTCATCATCACTATATTATTTAAATGAATCTGCATTGCACTAAATAATTAACATGTATTATATTATTTATTGGGAAACACTGTAAGATAGGTATACTTAAATTCATCTTAACTGAAAATAAGGCTGAGAGAGTGAAATTGATACAGCTAACAAATGGCTAACCTGGTATAAGAGCCCTGTAAGTGTTTCTGACTCCAGAACCTTACTGTGAAATACATTCTGGTAATGAATGTTTTAACAATTAGAGTTTAGTTCACATAAATCAATAAAAAATTCAGCAACGTTTGATAGTTACAGATGTTATTGCAAGTGCTTTTCATCATTATATGACACTTTTACATTCCTCACTAGCCACATGCAAGAGGTAAAAAATAATCTTAGTGCCAATCCTGCCCACAATGTTCAGTAGCCACAGGTTTTCTTTGATACTCCAAATTGCCTATTATAGACTTATCTACCACCAGTACCACTGTGAAAATTTATTTAGAATCTTCATGGTCTTTGCATTCTTCTCTATCAATATAACTCTTTGTTAAAAACTTCTAACTTCTCGCTCTGTGTATCCATTCTTCTCTGTAGTGCTTTGATCATCTTTAAGATCACTACTCTGAACTCTTTCTCAGGGAGGTTACGCTTCTCCACTTAGTTCTTCTTATGGGGTTTTATCTTGTTCCTTCATCTGGAACATATGCCTCTGCCACCTCGTTTTGCCTAGGTTGCTGTTTGTATTTTTATGTACCAGGTAGGTTACATTTCCCAACTTTGGAGACATGGCCTCCTGTAGGAGACATCCTATGCATCCCAGCAGTGCACTCCCCTTTGTCAGCTGAACTGTATACTCATATAACTTCCCCCTGTGAGAGCTCTCTTAGGTTCTCTCTGGGAAAGCTGTGTGGGTCCTTCTGTTGTAGCAGGCTGACTATGTGGGGGGGGGGGGTCTAGTAGGCTTGGTTGGCAAGCCCCCAGTCTGGTTGTTTGCCAAGCCCTGCCTTGTGCGGAGGCTTCCAGCTACTGGTTGGTGGGACTGCATCGAGAGGCGGCTTGCTGCAGGACCCCAGTGGCTCCCTGGGGCTAGTGCTGACTCACTGGTGGGCAGACCCAGGGTCCAGAAGGATCCAGGGTTGTTGCCCACTTACTGGTGGGTGAAGCCAAATTCTGGTGTTAGTGCCAGACGAGTGGCAGGGAGAGCTGGGTCCTGGAGTCTGGTTGCAGAGTCCATGGATTCCCAGAGCTGGTGTCAGATGGCTGGTTGGGGGGTGGGGAGGGGCAGTTCCTGACACAGTGGATCAGGGTCTGAAGTGTGCTGAAGCTCGTGTTGTCCTGCTAGTGGGCAGGGTCTGGTTTGTGGTTTTCTTGTATCTGGTGTCTGTCCTTTGGTGGGTGAGGCTGATCCAGTGGCTAGAACAGGCTTCTTGAGGACAGGGCTAGGGCCCAGGGGATTCTGTGGCTGGTGCCAGCCCATTGGTGAGTAGAGCTGGGTCCTGAGCTCTCTGGGGGCAGAGCCATGTCCAGAAATGGCTGTGGGTTCAGGAGGTCTTTAGGCAGCCTGTCTGCTGATGGGAGGAGCTGTATCCCTTCCCTGTTAATTGCTTGGCCTGAGGTGTCCCAGCACTAGTGCCTACAGGCTGTTGGGTGGGGCCAGGTGTTAACACTAGAGGCAAGATTTCAGAATGGCGTCCACCAGCCCCAGCATCCACAGCTCCGGCGTCCACGCTAGGATGAGCTCCCGAGAATGACTGCTGCCAGTTTCTATGTCCCCAGTGTGAGCCACAGCTGACCCCACCTCTCCAGGAGACTCTCCAAGACCAGCAAGCAGGTCTGGCCTAAGCTTCTGTCAAATTATTGCTTTTGCCCTGGGTCCAGAAACATGTGGGATTTTGTGTGGGCCTTTTAAGAGCGAAATCTCGATTTCTCCCAGTCCCGTGGGACTCCTGAAATTAACCCCCCCCTGGCCTTCAAAGTCAAATACTCTGGGGGCTCATCTTCGCTGTGCAAGACCCTTGGGCTGGAGAGCCCAACGTGGGGCTCAGAACTCTCTTTTGAGAGAGCCTCTGCAATATAATTTTTCTCCAGTTTATGAATCACCCACCTAGGGGTATGGGGCTTGACTATATTGCCTGTCTGCCCCTCCTACCCATCTCATTGTAGTTTCTTCTTTATGTTGTTAGTCGTAGAGGATCTCTTCTGGTAGGTTCTGGTCTTTTTCATCAATGGTTCTTGTGCAAATAGTTGTGATTTTGGTGTGCTCGTGAGAGGAAGTGAGCTCAGGGTTTCCCTACTCTGCTACCTTGGCCAATCTCAGGGCTGGTTTTTGGAACCAAATCTTTCCACTATCAATATTAAAAGGTAAAGATGATGACGTCAAACCTGCAACTTCTTTTTTTTTTTTTTTTTTTTTTTT
>NW_006775627.1:770117-811417 GCF_000442215.2 Lipotes vexillifer | reverse complement strand
TCCCAGACCGGGGCACGAACCCGTATCCCCTGCATCGGCAGGTGGACTCTCAACCACTGTGCCACCAGGGAAGCCCCAAACCTGCACCTTCTCTCCAGAGTAATCTATGTATCATTAAGTGGTAACACATTATATCAAAGGAATATATGCTTCCAGTAGTGGAATTTTAATCATTGACAAGTATCCTTAGGAGAGCTTTTGTGTTTTTCTCCCTTTTAAAGCAGAGAAGGGAGATAGGGATAGGATGGCAGGATGTTGAGGTAGAGAGTAGTTTGAAGGAAAGGAAATCAATCCTCTCTTGCCAAAGGCCTCCCACTTTATTTGTAGTTAATGACTCTACCTGTGGTTCAAGAGTTCTGTGGAAAAATTGTCAATGACTGTGGATTGTTGTAAGTGAGAAAATAGAAATTTACGAATCTTAACCTTTATCTATGTATCTACCTACACATATGTATGTGTGTGTTATAAATTTGCCACTAAAAATATCAAGCATCCATGGGGACAGTTATCTGTCTCACTAGGTAAGATATTACTATCTGTCAAGGCAAAGGGCCTGGAGTGCTGGGAAATGGAGTGGGGTGGCTTCATGGCATAGCAGGAGAACTCCCACGATTGATGAAGGGTCTTCAGTTGAGTCACTTCCCATAGCACAACCACATTCAGTTGAGTGGTTGAAGCCCTCGAGTAAGCCACCTGAGATTCAGCAGCTTCAAGGGCCAATTCCACTTAGAATGTCAAGAAAAATGCCTCTATACCTCGCTTACCTGCACAGAACCCAAGGAGCTGCTCTAAATGAAAAGAAACATCTTCCTTTCCAACCTGAAAAGAGCTAGCTAAGAGTAGGCCAGTCATTCTCCCTACACTTGGTTTTCTCTCTTACTTCCTAATCAAAAGAAGCTGGAAAATCCAGGATCACTAAAGACATTTTGTTTTCTCCTAGTCTTGGGATCAAATGATCTGCTATGGAGGAATGGTAAAAGGAATGAAACCTATTAAGGGCTTTAGAATGAAACCAAATATGTGAAAACTTCTTAGCACCAGCTGGTTATTCTTTCTGGGATTGGCCTGAAATTAAATTAATCTTCGAAGACAACTTCATTTGGTCTCCAGGATGAGAAAAATCTGGGCTCATTCATTTCTTTATTCAACATAATTCATTAATTATTTCAACAACTATTTACCAATGAACTTGGAGGTAGCACAGCACTTTCATGTCCTTTTGTTGCATGTTAGCTCAGAAAGTGAGTGGGAGACTAACTCTGACAATCCAATGCCTGACACCAAGAAATTGGAAAATCGAAACAGAGATGGGATTTGGTTTTTGTTTCCTCCCAGTGTTTTTAGAAGTCCCTGTCCCTCCTCCCAGCTAAATTTCCTGATGAAGTTATAAAAGTTTCATTGTGCAATGACTAGGGAATTCCTGGGTCCTTAGACCTTTAGAAGAAATGATCAGGGCCATGGGTCACTGTGGTTCCCACATGCTTGTAGTAAAAAGCTTTGAGTGGGGAGGTTAGGGAAACATTTACTTCCTGAGCTTCAAGTTCCTCAGGTTTCAAATGGGCATCACAACAAAACAAAACCGACTTCATTTCACAAAGAGTTGTAGATACCTTCCACCAAGAACCTGTTTGTCACATGTGAGATAATACATCCAAAATCACTAGGTCAGAAACTTGAACCAAGTACTGTCTAGTTCAATTTATAAGGGATCAAAAGTGTCATGATAGTGTCTAGCAAAATGCTTCACCAATTCACAGGGTGAGATGATTTGTTTCTCCCTGGAGCTCCTCACCATTCAGGGCCTGTTGGAGGTGTTTTGAGAAATGATGTTACAACAGTAAAATCAGGTGGCTCAGCCTAGCCTTCTTCTTAGAGTCAAGCCCTAGAGATGCCCCTTAGTGTTTTTGCTGGTGAGAAAGAAAAACAAGTTCATGGAGAATTAAAGCCTTACTCTCCTGTTTTGATAAAGACATTTGGCAAAAATCACCATACAGTTCCACGAGCATTAGCCATTGAGGGATCTAAATCACTGAAAAATGGGAAAACCTGTTGATACAAGTTTCCTGCCAGGAATGACTTGGACTGACCGGTCTGGCTCTTCCACCTAATCTGGCTGCTGGTTCTCAAAGATGTAAATTTTCAGGGGTGTGCTTAGGTCATGTTTAGCTTTAAGCATATTGAACAGCCCCACCGTTTTGACAAAATTGAGGAAATGATTTGTATGCGTTTGTCTATTGTATCTAATTAGAAGAGAGACAGCAAGCTCCATGATAGCAAGAACTGTGTTGTGCCTGGTGCATCACAGATGCTCAGTAAATGAATAAGTAAGTGCCAGCAAAAACCTGAGACAAGATTAATGTGATTATATTTGGGGAATTTTTTAACATCTTTATTGGAGTATAATTGCTTTACAGTGTTGTGTTGGTTTCTGCTGTATAACAAAGTGAACCAGCTCTATGTATACATATATCCCCATATCCCCTCCCTCTTGCATCTCCCTCCCACGCTCCCTATCCCACCCCTCTAGGTGGTCACAAAGCACCGAGCTGATCTCCCCATGCCATGCAGGTGCTTCCCACTAGCTATCTGTTTTACATTTGGTAGTGTATATATGTCAATGCTACTCTCTCACTTCGTCCCAGCTTACCCTTCCCCCTCCCTGTGTCCTCAAGTCCATTCTCTACGTCTTTATTCCTGTCCTGCCCCTAGGTTCATCAGAACCTTTTTTTTTTTTTTTAGATTCCATATATATGCATTAGCATATGGTATTTGTTTTACTCTTTCTGACTTACTTCACTCTGTATGACTGACTCTAGGTCCATCCACCTCACTCCAAATAATTCAATTTCGCTTCTTTTTATGGCTGAGTAATATTCCATTGTATATATGTGCCACATCTTTATCCATTCATCTGTCAATGGACACTTAGGTGCTTTCATGTACTGGCTATTGTAAGTAGTGCTGCAGTGAACGTTGTGGTACATGACTCTTTTTGAATTATGGTTTTCTCAGGGTATATGCCCAGTAGTGGGATTGCTGGGTCATATGGTAGCTCTACTTTTAGTTTTTTAAGGAACAGCCATACTGTTCTCCCAGACCGGGGCACGAACCCGTGTCCCCTGCATCAGCAGGCGGACTCTCAACCACTGCGCCGCCAGGGAAGCCCCAATTTAACATATCTCTTGAACATCTTTCCATGGCAATACATATCCATCTATCTCATTTTTAAACACCTTCTAGGAAGTCATTTAAACATTTTTACTAATTAATTATTGTAAAATTATTTGTAAAACAAAGGAGACTGTCCTTAAAATAATAGTAGAAGCAACTTCTTGGCATTGTGAGGATTTCATTAGCTAATTCAGGAAAGTGCTTAGAAATAAGTCTGGCACAGAGTGAATGATCAATAAATATAAATATTAGCTGTTAAGAATTGAAAATAATAAAATTAAAGTTGACCATTTTTTGGACCTCAGTCTCAATAAATTGCTATTGTCAGAAAAGTGGTTTTATATATATATATGTTTTATATATATATATATATTACTCACTATATATAATATTACTATAAAACATTACTCACTATATATAATATTCTTCATCTTATACTTTCATTTTAAAGACCCCAGCTGGGCTCCGTTGTATGGAGGAAGTGGGCGTCATGTTCTGGAAGGATTGTCAGACTCTCCAGGATCGGCCCAGCCCTGACTACCCAGTTCAGTGCCAAAACTGAACAAAAAACACAGTCCATCCATCTGCCAGCTGGTGAGGCAGTGAAGAAGGCATTTAGCTTCTAGGGCATTTGGGAATTTGAATGCTTGTAGGAAGGAGAGACGCCTGCTGGGTGGAGCTCACTGGGCCTTTGAGACCAGTGGGGATTTAAATAAGCCAAATTACTCCTGAATAGCTACCAGGCAACCAGTGACACAGCCTGACCTGGGGAGATAAATCACAGGGGTATCTGGGCTTTCAAGAAGGGGATTGACTGCTGATGGAGGGCTCTGGGGCAGAGGGAGGGCTGTGAGAGGAGCTATCAATCAGAAGAGGAAAATGATAAATTTACCCCAATAGATGGTAGGCTTCTCCTTGTAAATCTGATAATTTTGCCAGTCACCAAATGTTTTAAGTGTCATTACATCAGAGCCTGAAAAAAGACTAGGAAAGGGAAAAAATGAAATAGAAATATTTGAAAATATACAAATATATAATCCTACTTTCAAAAATGTTTGGTGCTCAGGTAAATTAAAATAAACCCAAGAGCACCTTACTTCCTATACTGGAGCCCTCAGGAATTTACATGGATCTGAGGTGGGTTGTGACAGCAAACAAATCACCGCCTAATCCTCTTCCACCACATTTCTGATACCTTGTGAAGCTGGAGCTTTGAATGGTCCTAACTGGATCAGAAATAACACAAGACTCAGTATCATCGTATACTTTTTCCTCTCTGTCCAAGGACATCTGAGGCCCTGAATCCAACCCTCACTGCTCTTGGAAAGCACTTGTGCCTTGAAGAAAAGACACCTTTCTATAAAGCATCCACCAGAAGGGGGAGCCTTTTAATAATTCACACAAAGATTTTGCTAGTGGAGGTCTTACCTGGATTGGCTGGCTGAGCTGGGCTTGGATCTCAGCTAAAGTGTCCTCCAGCACCATCATTTCTGTTTATGTAATGCCATTCTCAATCATAGAATCATGGAATTTAGAAACAGTTAAATATCTTAGAAATGATAAACTCCAACTCATTTTATAAATGAGAGAAATGAGCCATAGAGAAGTAAAGAGTTCTAAGTTTAGATAGCTACTAGTATTTTTTATTCAACAACATTATAATCTTTTATGAGTTTGTTCATAAACTCATTTTTACTGATGCATTGCTAAAACTTAGTTACTTAATTTTTAAAAAAATTTATTGGAGTATAGTTGATTTACAATGTTGTGTTAGTTTCATGTGTACAGCAAAGTGATTCAGTTTTATATATATATATATATATATATATATATATATTCATTCTTTTTCAGCTTCTTTGCTCATATAGGTTATCACAGAATATTAAGTAGATTTCCCTGTACTATAGAGAAGGTCCTTGTTGGTTATCTATCTTATATATTGTAGTGTGTGTATGTTAATCCCAAGCTCCTGATTTATCCCTCCCCGCCCCACATTTCCTTTTTGGTAACCATGAGTTTGTTTTTGATATCTGTCAGTCTGTTTCTGTTTTGTAAATAAGTTCATTTATATCATTTTTTTTAAAGTAGATTCCACATAGGAGTGATACCATATATTTGTCTTTCTCTTTCTGCCTTACTTAGTATGATAATCTCTAGGCCCATCCATGTTGCTGCAAATGGCATTATTTTGTTCTTTTTTAGGGCTGAGTAATATTCCATTGTATACATGTACCACATCTTCTTTATCATTCCTCTGTTGAGGAATATTTAGGTTGCTTCCATGTCTTGGCTATTGTAAATAGTGCTGCGATGAACACTGGGGTGCATGTATCTTTTTGAATTATGGTTTTCTCCTGATATATGCCCAGGAATGGGATTGCTGAATCATATGGTAGTTCTATTTTTAGTTTTTTCTTATGTACTTAATTGATTGAGGTTTAAGCTATAATTTCAAGCAGACAGGTGAAAATACAGGCAATTCTGCTTGCTATTTAGGTCACAAAAAATGTTTGGTCCTTAGTATAGAGTTTTACATTCTGCTATTTTACTACTATTCTAGGTTTTTAACTAAAATGTGGTCACTTCCTCTAAGAAGTTTTTCCTTTCCCCTCCAGAATAGTTTGGGTATTCCTCCTACATGCCTGCCCATCACCTTGGGCTTTCTGGCTGATAACATATGTGACACTATATTATAGTTGTCATTTACAATTTTGGTTCCCTGTAATCTGTAAGCTCTGTGAAGATGACTTATTGGGTATTTCTTTACACCATTGTATCCCCAGTATTTAAAATAGTGTTTGGAACTATAAAGAGGGCTAAATAAACATCTGCAGAATGAAAGAGGAAAGGAAACAGAAACAGACAGAGGAACTCACGTAGAAATTGGGATGAAAAAATGGAATTTATAAAAAGTATGTTTAGGAATAAGAGTTAGAGGTAAAAATAAATGTAAAGAAAAAAATAGTTTCCTAATTTGCTGGCTTGTTGAAATAAGCCAAGGGCAAGCCCATATGGCAAGGAGTTGCAGGTGGCCTCTAGGAATAGGGGTGGCTGCTAGGAGTTGAGGGCAACCCCCAGCTGACACTCAACAAGAAGTCAGGGCCCTCAGTCCTACAACTGCAAGGAAATGGATTCTGCCAACAACTTGAATGAACTTAGCAGATTCTTTCCTAGTTTAGCCTCCAGCTGAGAATTCAGCCCAGCTGACAACTTGCTTGCAGCCTTGTGAGACCCTAAGCAAAAGACCCAACTAAGCCATGCCCAGACTCCAGACTCACAGAAACTGTGAGATAATAAATGTGTGCTGTTTTATTAAGACACTAAGTTTATGATGATTCATGACACAGCAAGAAATAACTAATATAAGTTGTTTGTTAGATTATATAGAAGCTATAAAAATAATTAATCCCCCACTGGGAGGGAGGGAGGAGGGAGGGAAGGAATATAGCCTCAGTTAAAGCTTCTGGATTTTATTTTTTGACTTAATTTGGTGATTTAAAAATCTGTGTAGAAAACATCCAAAGAAATTATCTTGTAAGATTTTTTTTAAATAGCAAACGTCGAATATTTATCTGACCTGAGAGGGAATGTAAGAAATCTGACAACTCATTGCCACTAAGGTTTAAGCAAATTTATATGTGTGAATTCTGTGAACACATAGGACTGGAAAAGAGCTTAAGAAGACAGGTGATCTAGTCAGAAAGAGAAAAACAAATACTGTACGCTAACACATATATATGGAATCTTAAAAAAAAAAATTGGTTCTGAAGAACCTAGGAACAGGAATAAAGATGCAGAAGTGGAAAATGGACTTGAGGGCACAGGGAGGGGGAAGGGTAAACTTGGACAAAGTGAGAGAGTGGCATGGACATATATACACCACCAAATGTAAAATAGATAGCTAGTGGGAAGCAGCTGCATAGCACAGGGAGATCAGCTCGGTGCTTTGTGACCACCTAGAGGGGTGGGATAGGGAGGGTGGGAGGGAGACGCAAGAGGGAGGGGATATGGGGATATATGTATACATATAGCTGATACACTTTGTTATACAGCAGAAACTAACACAACATTGTAAAGCAATTTTACTCCAATAAAGATGTTTTAAAAAAAGACAGGTGATCTATATTTATCTTTAGATAAGGCTTTTCCTAAACTCTCCCAATATACAATGATGATGATGATGACATGAATACTATGTCAATAAAATTCTCAAATGAGAATTTATAATGAATATATATGAGAAATTTTCTCAATAAATAAAAAAATGAATGAAATAAATAATATTCTCAATAATAAACTCAATAAGTGAGCTTCCATTTATTTAATTCCTCATATATGTCAGATAGAATAGGAAGAAACTGACTTTATGGAGCACCTACAATAGTCCATGTACAGTACCACAAACTTTATATAAATAATCTTAAATTAAGAACAATAAGCCTTTCATAATAGGCCACAAGTATTATTTCTCCTATTTTACACACACACACATGCACACACACACACACACACACACACACACACACACACCCATACACTTGCAACCAGAGACATACAGAGATAGAGTAACGTTCTCCAAGTCAGCTAGCAATTAAGTTGTGAAATTGTGATTGAGACCCATATTTAACAGTTCGCACTATCTGGAAATTCTCCCAAACAATCTGATTTCCAACTTTCATGCAATATTTTAAGCCCAAGGATATACAGGCAACTATCCCAATTCACTCCTATCATTTTGTATTAGAAAAAACACTGAATATGCTATGGTGTAAAACAAATTTAAATATTGGGAAAAGATGTGAAAAGGCAATTCACAGATGAGAACTCCAAATGGTTAATAAGTATGCAGTAGAATGGTCATCCTCACTAGTAATCAAAGAAGCACAAATCAAAATGAGATATCCCTTTATACTCATCAGATTTGTAAAAATTAGAACCTTCAAAAATACCAAGTGCTAGGTAGACGTGGGAAACTTTGTACAAGGTTAGTAATTGTTTAGAATTGATGAGATCAGTCTGCAGTATTTGGAGAAATTTAGCACTTGTTTACCCAAGACCCAGCACTAGATTCTACTACATAGTCTGTAGGAGCTGGGAGCTAGGTGTCAATCTAGAGCTATTGTTAGGGGAATGGGTAAGTAAAATGTGTTGGATACATACTGTGGAATAATACGCAGTGATTAGAAGCAATGAATTGGTACATATAGCACCATCTTAAAATACATAGCATTGAGTGAATAAAAAAACAGCATTGAGTGAATAAATTGGCAGAGAATGAGGTCTGTTGTTACAGTACCACTTATGTAGATTAAAACATGCATACACATAACAAGTTTATTTTTCAAAGATATTTACATACTTAATAATATGTAATAATTTAATAATATATCAAACTCACTAAAATGGCCATCTGTAGGGAGAGGAAAAATGGATGAGGGGAGACAGGGGGTGGAATGAACTGAAAAAACACGTAAAGGAAAACAAGCAACGGGCCTCGACCAGACTGATGATTGTTCATTATGAACTAAAGGGCATGTTTAACTCATCTCTCAGCCCTTGAGGTCCCCCAAAAGACAACTAAAATTGCTGTGGAATGAAGCTCTATTATTATTGGCTAAAGACCTTATGCCGACCTGAGGTACTTCAATTAATAAATAAGGGTACCCAACTTTTTATTGGGAGAGGAGACACATCAGGATAATGCACTCTCAAAAGCTGAGGGGACTGGAGGGAAATTGTTTCTAAAAATAAAATGGGTAATTTCTTAGGTTTGTATTTAGAGAAGACACAATGACTAATGTTTTGGCAAGGTATTAGAACTTGTGCATTAGTCTTGTCTTAATGGAAGGGAATCTGTTTGACAAAAATTTTCCATTTGAGCAGAGCAATCTTGTGGTAGATCATTACTCTGTATAAACAGCCAAAAGAGCCCTTCAGCCTGGATTTTATGGTGCATCCCACTCATATTCTCCAACCAAAGGCTATGGGACTGCGTACTCAGGTCTGTGTGGATACCCAGCTCAACAAGGCAGGGCAAACCGATGGAATTGTTTTGTTTAGTTTTATACTGGTCAGTTTGATTCCCCAAGGAATAAATTACTAGGAATTGTTGGTATATTCCTTTCCAAACAATCATACACATTTGACATTATTTAGACATCAGGCTCAGAATATAATTTCAGTCTAGTGTTTTAGAAACACTAGACTGAAATTATAAATGAATTTCGACATGAATTGGAAATGATAAATGAATGAATAAACAAATGAAAGCAAACCAAGCAAACCAAACAGAAAAAATAGGATACGTGTCCTTGCCTTAAATATAATTATCACACTTGGCTACAATTTGAGGAAGTATGCCCCACAATAAATGTTACCATTTGGCTCAAAATATTTTTTGCCTATCTTGATAAGTAGCAGAAAGATGGAGGAAAAAGAAAAAATGAAGTGAATAAGAAATTACTTCATTTATCTGGTCCTTTAGGAAATGACGATAGCCCTAAACTTCTACATGTTTATAAACCCAGTGCGCCTTTTATTGGTATCTTCTCTCTCTGCCTTCTGTTACTTCTTTCTGCTGTGATTTTTTTTTTTTAGCTGTTCCACCCTTCCTTGGCCATCCCCATGCCTGCTGCAGACACATCCTCTCCTATGGGAAAAAAATCCATGGGTTTCATGACAACCATGGAGAGAAATTATTTTCTCCTTACTTCCAGGTATGGGGGCGTGTCTGTGTGTTTGTGTGCGCATACCCACATACCCAAGGGAAACTCTAAAAGCTTAGTGGTATCCTTTCTGTTCAAAATTATTTAAATCAAACTGTCATGATTTTTATTAGGATTTTACTATCTACTAATATATATATATATATATATATATCCTATTTGGAGTTCATTTCATTCTACAAGGTGATCAACCAAAAGCACTGGATAGAATTTTAGTAGTACCTATTTTATTGTGCAGTTCCTGTATTTTACTAGTGAGTTCAAAGTAAATATTTTCTTTTCTCTCTTCTGCTACTGCCAAAATTTTCAGAGACTAGCAAAACCTGAATTTTATTTGCTCCTAGTTACAACAACAGCCAAGTTTAGCATTGGAAATTACAAACATTACTTAATCTGAAGAGATAGCAGTAGAACTTCCCAGGCATTTTTCTCATTAGAATGCTACTCTCCAGATATAGAGTAAGTGTCATGAATGAGACTATGTCCACAGACTCAGCAGAATTGTATCAAAATTACAGTGACCGACTTTTCTTTGGAGGTCCTCTGAAGTGGCACTATTAGCATGGCTGACAGCATCTCAAAGTCAGCCTGCAAACAGAAGCTTTTCATATACCAAATACAGTGCCCTCTTCCTGGTAGATATTCTATAAATTGTAGAGCTCAATATCCCTTCCCTTAATCTCTCCCCAAAAGCTTTAACTAGTAAACATTTTTATCTCATTTTTAAGAATGAAAGAAAAATAATAGTAATTACCATTTGGCCCCAGTTAGTCACTATGAAAGAAGATAGAACTGACTACCCAGGCTGGTTACAGAAGCTCAGTGGTGAAACCATTTCTGCATTTGTCTGAATGCCCCCAACTTAGTCTCCCTTAAGCAACAGACACCATCCCTCTTTGCAGAAGTGCAACTATTAGAGTTGAGGAAGGGTTGAGTGGTCTGGGCTCTGCACCACATCATGCACTGCCCGTTCAAATGACCATCTGAACAGCATGAGGACCACTGAATGCCTCTGCGAGTGGTTCTCACTGTGTAAGCACAGTCAGAGGGGAAACAGGAGAGTGACACAAAGTCTGAAAAACATAAACTGCAATATGCTGGGCTGCTACAATCACTCTCTTCTAATCCAGTAATGTCCTAAACCAGTATTAATGGAAGATCCTTTTTCAAGGGTTCACAGGTTATTTTTCTGAAAGGAATGAAAAATGCTGCAAGATTATCTTCTAATTCCTACCTTCATTTCTTTAATGTTATTAAATAATAATGTACAGTCAACTCTGATGTCATACTAAGACAATATTTTTGTGTAAATCTAACATATTCATTACACTCACAAGCCACAAATATTGTATCACAAATTTACATGTAATACATAGTTCCCCCACCCCCAAAAGAACCCCATTTCTTTAAAAGTGACAAAGCATTTAGGCATATTTCTGAGCTACACTCAGATAAGATTACCAACAAGTGATAGGTGATAATTTTCAAGGAAGAAAATTATCAAACATAATCGAATCAGTTTACTATTTGTGACAGAAATTAAGTAATCCATACTTGATGCATTTCGTAGTACCATAAAAACTTTTCAATAATGTTACATGCAAAAATAAATGTATATCTAATTTTTTTCTTCTGGTATACATAGAAATTAGAAGGACTATAATGGCAATTAAAAATGTAATGTAACTTTAAAAACTTTATTTAAGAATGTCCAGTAGAAAGCCACTATTAAAGCATAATATGACAGTAATGAAAATATCTATAGTCCATTAAATTCAAAACATCATCCTTACATTTTCCACATTAAAGGTCAACAACTCATCTATGTTACCATAGTTTATTTTGTAATTTATTTCAATTTAATACTTTCAAGATTAACTTGTCTGAAACTTCCCTTTAATATTTTAGGTCTCAAACTTATTCCCAGGTTTCTGAAAATATTGATATTTTCTCCCCCTTGATGTATAGAAGGAGTTGTTTAAAAAAAAATACATGGGAAATGTGAGTGGGCATTTAGTTATACACTATCTTAGTTTAAATTAGAAGGGTATGGAGGGAAAAATACAAAAAGATAACTATCACGCAGACTCTTTAGTTCATGGTGTATTTTCTTTTTTCCTTTCTAATGAACAAGAGGAAAATAAATCTTTGGAATTCCAAGGATGATTCTGAGTTGTAACCTCCATCAGATCATCTAGATACACAACTGTCTGACAACATTATAATAAAGGCAGTAAATAATGTTGTTCCAAAGACCAGCTGAAAAGCTGGAGTTTTCGTCAGTGGCGGTGACAGAAGCTCATGATTTGGACACTATAGTTGAAACCTCAAAGACTTATGCACTGAGCAACAGTCAAGATACTGTATAATCAACTAGGAGTACAGCAAAACACCACCACCAAAAAAAAAGTGCTTTCAGCTCATAAAAGAAATTATTATCATGAGGAAAGAGAAGTGACTGCTGGATTTAAAAGGCAATCAGGGAGAATTTTTTAAACTAAATATAAAGAATCACCACCTTACCCCAGAAGATGTTAAAACCACAAAGAAAATTGTCTAAGGGAAATAAAATAAGCTAACAGATGAAAAATCATTTACAGGATACATTTTAGGATGTACACTTTGCTAAATGATCCACAAAATTAGAAAAACGGATTCACTGTAGAGGTGCATTATCTGAAGAGGACACAGTGTCCAGAAATTCTGTTGCTGCTTTCATCACAATCAATGTGAGGTTTGCATTAGTACGGATGCATAGTTATTTAAAGAAGGAGAAGGCAAAAAAAAAAAGCTACAGAACTAGTATCAAGTCAAGAAGCAAAAGGCAGTGTCAGTAATGTTCATTTCCCAATGTGATGGGGAATTATTAAAATATAATAAAGTACCATTTTATCCTTCAGCTAATATATAAAAATTTAAAACCTCAGTATGCTTGAAAAAAGGTTGTTTCTACAAATGATGTGCTTTCTCAATACCATTCAATAGCTGTTGTTGAAATTTGGCTCGTGAAAAAGCTGCAGTTATATTTTTCATATACCTCTATGCATGTAAGTTAATTATGCAATGTTTTGCCACTGTTTTGTTTCATGTGCACTTGCATCAACAGTTTGTAACACTGGTTCTTTACTTTTATGCTTCAGTACACCTGATGTAAATATTATTTTCCCGTCAGTGACAGTGACTCGTTAAGTAATCATGAAATCTTTTGTAGGAGACAATATTAAGTGTTAGAACCTCTCTCCAGTGGGAAGTTTTTTTTTTTTTTTTTTTTTTTTTTTTGGGTTATGTGGGCCTCTCACTGTCGTGGCCTTTCCCGTTGCCGGACGCGCAAGCTCAGCGGCCGCGGCTCCCGGGCCCAGGCGCTACGCGGCATGTGGGATCCTCCCAGCCCGGGGCACGAACCCGTATCCCCTGCATCGGCAGGCGGACTCTCAACCACTGCACCACCAGGGAGGCCCCAGTGGGAAGTTTTTTAAAAAGAAATTTTATTTTATATTTCAGTATAGTTGATTAACAGTGTTGTGTTAGTTTCAGCTATACAGCAAAGTGATTCAGTTATACATATACATATATTAATTCTTTTTCAGATTCTTTTCTCATATAGGTTATCACAGAATATTGAGTAGAGTTCCCTGTGCTATACAGTAGGTCCTTGTTGGTTACCTATCTTATATATAGTAGTGTGTGTATGTTAATCCCAAACACCTGATTTATACCCCCGCTCCACGTTTCCCGTTTGGTAACCATAAGTTTGTTTTCAGTATCTGTAGGTCTGTTTCTGTTTTGTAAATAAGTTCATTTGTATCACTTTTTAAAATTAAATTCCACAGATGAATGATATTTGACTTTCTCTATCTGACTTACTTCACTTAGTATGATAATTTCTAGGTCCATTCATGTTGCTGCAGATGGCATTGTTTTGTTCTTTTTAATGGCTGAGTAATAGTCCATTGTATATTATATATGTACCACATCTTCTTTATCCATTCTTCTGTTGACAGACATTTAGGAGCTTCCATGTCTTGGCTATTGTAAACAGCACTGCAATGAACATTGGGATGCATGTATCCTTGTGAACCATGGTTTTCTGTAGATATATGCCCAGGAATGGTATTGCTGGATCATATGGTAGCTCTATTTTTAGTTTTTTAAGGAACCTCCAGACTGTTCTATAGTGGCTGTATCAAATTACATTCCCACCAACAGTGCAGGAGGGTGCCCTTTTCTTCACACCCTCTCCAGCATTTACTGTTTGTAGACTTTTTGATGACAGCCATTCTGACTGGTGTGAGATGATATCTCATTGTAGTTTTGATTTGCATTTCTCCAATAATTAGCAATGTTGAGCATCTTTTCATGTGCCTCTTGGCCATCTGTATGTCTTCCCTGGAGAAATGTCTATTTAGGTCTTCTGCCTGTTTTTTGACTGAGTTATTTGTTTTTCTGATATTGAGCTGCACGAGCTGTTTGTAGATTTTGGAGAGTAACCCCTTGTCAGTAGCATCATTTGCAAATATTTTCTCCCATTTTGTGGGCTGTCTTTTTGTTTTGTTTATGGTTTCCTTTGCTGTGCAAAAGCTTTTGAGTTTAATTAGGTCCCATTTGCTTATTTTTGTTTTTATTTCCATTACTCTAGGGCATGGATCCAAAAAGATATTGCTGTGAATTATGTCAAAGAGTGTTCTGCCTATGTTTTCCTCTGAGAGTTTTACAGTGTCCAGTCTTACACTTAGATATTTAATCCATTTGAGTTTATCTTTGTATATGGTGTTAGAGAATGTCGTAATTTCATTCTTTTACAGATAGCTGTACAGTTTTTCCAGCACCATTTACTGAAGAGACTGTCTTTTCTCCACTGTATAGTCTTGTCTCCTTTGTCATAGATTAATTGACCATAGGGGCATGGTTGTATTTCTGGGCTTTCTATCCTGTTCCATTGATCTATATATATCTCTGTTTTTCTGCCAGTACCATACTGTTTTGATGACTGTAGCTTTGTTGTATTGTCTGAAGTCAGGGAGCCTGATTCCTCCAGCTCCATTTTTCTTTCTGAAGATTGCTTTGGCTATTCGGGGTCTTTTGTGTGTCCATACAAATTTTTAAATATTTTGTTCTAGCTCTGTGAAAAATGTCATTGGTAATTCAATAGGGATTGCATTGAATCTGTAGATTGCCTTGGGTAGTATAGTCATTGTGACAATATTGATTATACCAATCCAAGAACATGGTATATCTTTCCATCTGTTTGGGTCATCTTCAATTTCTTTCATCAGCATCTTATAATTTTCAGAGTTGCAGGATTTTTGCCTCCTTAGGTAGGTTTATTCCTAGGTATTTTATTCTTTTTGATGTGATGGTAAACGGGATTGCTTCTTTAATTTCTTTTTCTGATCTTTCATTGTTAGTGTATAGAAATGCAAGAGATTTCTGTGCATTAATTTTGTCTCCTGCAACTTTACCAACTTCATTGATGAGCTCTAGTAGTTTTCTGGTAGCATCTTAAGGATTGTCTATATATACTATCATGTCATCTACAAAGAGTAATGGGTTTACTTCTTCTCTTCCATTTTGGATTCCTTCTATTTCTTTTTCTTCTCTAATTGCTGTGTCTAGGATTCCAAAACTATGTTGAATAAAAGTGGTGAGAGTGGACATCCTTGTCTTGTTCCTGATCTTAGAGGAAATGCTTTCAGCTTTTCACCATTGTGTATGATGTTAGCTGTAGGTTTGTCATATATGGCCTATATTATGTTGAGGTAGGTTCCCTCTATGCCCACTTTCTGGAGAGTTTTTATCATAAATGAGTGTTGAATTTTGTTAAAAGCTTTTCTGCATCTGTTGAGATGATCATGTGGTTTTTATTCTTCAATTTTTTGTGCACCATGCTGATTGATTTGCAGATATTGAAGAATCCTTGCATCCCTGGGATCAGTCCCACTGGATTATGGTGTATGATCCTTTTAATGTGTTGTTGGATATAGCTTTGCAGTGTTTTGTTGAGTATTTTTGCACTGATGTTCATCAGTGATACTGGTCTGTAATTTTCTTTTTTTGGTGGTATCTTTGTCTGGTTTTGGTGTCATGGTGATGGTGGCCTTTAGAATGAGTTTAGGAATGTTCCTTCCTCTGCAATTTTTGGGAATAGTTGCAGAAGAATAGGTGTTAAGTCTTCTCTAAATGTTTGATAGAATTTGCCTGTGAAGCCATCTGGTCCTGGACTTTTGTTTGTTGGGAGTTTTAAAATCACAGTTTGTATTTCAATACTTGTGATTGGTCTGTTCATATTTTCTACTTCTTCCTGTTTCAGTATTGGGAGATTGTATCTTTCTAAGAATTTGTTCATTTCTTCTAGGTTGTCCATTTTATTGGCATATAGTTGCTTGTAGTAGTTCCATATGATCCTTTTATTTCTGTGGTGTTTGTTGTAACTTCTCCTTTTTTATTTCTAATTTTGTTGATTTGAGCCCTCTCTTTTTTTTCTTGATGAGTCTGGCTAAAGGTTTTTCAATTTTGTTTATCTTTTCAGAGAACCATCTTTTAGTTTCATTGATCTTTTATATTGTTTTCTTCAACTCTATTTCATTTATTTCTGCTCTGATCTTTATGATTTCTTTCCTTCTACTAACTTTAGGTTTTGTTTGTTCTTCCTTCTATAGCTGCTTTAGGTGTAGGTTAGGTTGTTTATTTGAGCTTTTTCTTGTTTCCTGCGGTAAGAATATATTGCTATACACTTCCCTCTTAGAACTGCTTTTGCTGTGTCCCATAGGTTTTGGATCATTGTGCATTAGTTTTCATTTGTCTCTAGGTATTTTTGACTTCCTCTTTTATTTCTTTAGTGATCCATTGGTTGTTTAGTAGCATATTGTTTAGCCTCCCCATATTTGTGTTTTTTACAGTTTTTTTCTTGTAGTTAATTTCTAATCTCATAGTGCTGTGGTTGGAAAAGATCCTTGATGTGATTTCCATTTTCTTAAATTTACTGAGGCTCGCTTTGTGGCCTAGCATGTGATCAATCCTTGCGAATGTTCCATTTGCACTTGAGAAGAATATGTATTCTGCTGCTTTTGGGTGGACTGCTCTATAAATATCAATTAAGTCCATCTGGTCTAATGTGTCATTTAAGGCCTGTGTTTTCTTATTGATTTTCTGCCTGGATGATCTGTCCATTGATGAAAGTGGGGTCTTAAAGCCCCCCACTATTATTGTGTTGCTGTCGATTTCTCCTTTTATGGCTCTTAGTTCATTGGGAAGTTGAGAAGGGATGGTGGAGTTTAACACATTCTTCAGGGGATTCTGACACAACCCCCAGGGGTTATAAACCCCTTCCCATTTTGAAAATCAGTAATCTTTGAACAAAAAAAAGAATTTATATTTTTACTTCATGCCAGGCTAACAAGCTTCTAGAACATGGTGTGTATAGGATAGATTCACCAAGGGCATTCATGATCCCACATTTGGTAGGGCTTGCACTTTGATTGATACCTATATCTATATCATTGATATCTATATATTTTTTTCTTGTGGCAATGAAGTAGTTATGCCTATCCACTTGGTTGTGATCACTAGCATAAGGAGGCTGTCTGGAAATAAGGGTCTAGTTAGGCCATGGGATAGAAAAGTTTCACTTTAGCATATTTGCTCAGCAATTCTAACTAAAGCTAATAAACCATAAATCAAAGCCATATGTTGACAGTAGTATTAATGGCAGACTCAGGTCCAAGTAAATAATCTAGACCTTTCACTCACATGTTTGGCTGTCAGGAAGGTGGAAGGAAGAGGTCAGGCCAAGGTTTGGCTGTGACCACATTCACTAGCATCTGAAACAATTAGCTTTAGTAGACACACAAGTGCTGCATGGCTATCTTTCTATCCCAATGAGAGAAAAACTATATGACAAAGCAACCTCCTTATAGGTAGGCATCATCATCCTGCCAGTGGATGCTGTGGTAGGTCCCATCACCCTATTCAGGATCAAGGTATTACTTTCCCCAGGTGCCAGTAGTGTTGGCTGCAGATGGCTTACAGCTTACAGCTAAGCCCCAGGAATGATCCTTGGCCTAAGATCGTCCCCGCTCCTGGAGGGAGGGGAGGGACAGCCTGCACACAACACATGGCCAGTAGGAGAGTGAAGCAAGTGAGGAATAGGCCTCAGTGCTAGATTTAAGGGAGTGTCAAAAAACTCAAATCAAGATAAATAATATTTTAATGCACTATTTTTAAAAATCAAAAATGCAAACAGTCCATAATGCTCAAAATATCACAATTTTAAATAAAAACAATATCAGTAATGATCGATTCATCCTTTTGCTTGAGGATCATTTGTGACCCTGCACAGCACTTTTACTTATACTGTCTTTACTCAATTTGTTCAGTATTTTGTTCATTGTGGAGTTTTGCATTAACTTAGATTTTTAAAAATAGTGCAATAAAATATCATTTATCTTGGTTACTGAGTTTTTGGCACCCCTAAATTTTGTCCTTGAGGCGAGTGCCTCCCTCTCCTCACCCTTGTCCCAGCCATGGCAGGTGGTAACAATGCCTGGCTCGTCTGCCCTACAGGGAGACAATGCTGAAGGGTCATCCCAGCAACAGAGTTCCTGTGGGACCAGCTGGAACCTGTCTTATGACTTCATCCCAGTCCAATCCTTCTTCCCTCACTCCCTTACCAGTGTTACTCCCAAGAGCACTCATGTGGGCAAGTCTCTGTCTGAGTTTGTTTCTCCTAAAACATCCCATAAAAGAGAGGTGACAATTGAAGCTCAGAGAGGCCAAGGGGCTTGCCCAAGTTCTCAGAGTTCCTAGGTGGCGGAGATGAAAATCCAGGTTAGTCTAACTGAAAGCCAGTGCTCCTCATTGTAAATCCCTATAGTCCAGGGCCAGGATTTGGGACTATAGTCAAGTAAGCCAAGGTCAAACCCAGACACCAACAATCCCCATGCACTCCTCTGACTGAAATTCCTAATCATGGACTAGAGATCAGTCTTTCTGATTTCCAGGAAGTAAAGCCTCCAATTATGTCAGACCATGTGGCTGACAGAGAAATCCAACCCCCACCCTGCCAAGATATCAACATCCTAATCCTCAGAACCTATGAATGTGTTAACTTACATGGCAGAAGGGGCTTTGCAGACATGATCAAGTTAAGGACCTTGAGATGCAGAGATTATATTGCATTTCCAGGTGGACCCAATATAATCACAAGGGTCCTTATTAGAGAAAGAGGGAGACAGAAAAGTCAGAGGAGATGTGATGATGGAAGCAGAGGTCAGTCATGTGACCATGATGATGGAAGCAGAGGTCAGTCATGTGACCATGGGCCAAAGAATGCGTACAGCCTCTAGAATCTGGGAGCATCGAGGAACAAATTCTCCCCTAGAGCCTCCAGAAGAAGCACAGCTCTACTGCCACCTTGATTTTCTCCCCTTATATGAGACCCATTTTGGACTTCTGGAAGCCAGAAGTCTAAGAAAATAAATTTGTGTTGTTTCAAGCCACTCACTTTGTGAAGATTTGTTACTACAGCAACAGGAAACTAATACAGACTCCTAAGGCAGGGCTTTTTCCCTGACATCATGGCATCACTCACATCACTCTGAGTTGTCCTGGATCCCTAAGAGAAATCAGACAGAACCACCAGAGGAATTTGACAATGTCTTCTCAGTTGTATTATATTTGTTAAATTAAAAAAAAGTAACTTGGATGTGTGGAAGGATTGATGATCTGTTCTGACTCCAGATGGTCCTGTTCTGCTGATGACAGAAGTCCAGGACAGGCAGCACGCATCTATCTACATGAAAGGAGGGAAATGATTGATGTAAGAAGGCCAGCATGACACAGGAACTCTTCAAAGCACACTTTTTACTTTTCTGACTCTGTAGTAATATCTTTTGAATTGTAGATATTCCATTCCTGTTACAATTTTAATTCAGAACCAACTGTTCTGTTCTTCTTTCCTAACTTCACTCAACGAGTTAGGATTTTAAGCTCCTCCTGCTACTTGAGCAAAAGTAGACATTTTTTGGTTGTTCACGTCATTGATTAGATTTGGGGTCTGATGTGCCATCAAGGTTTATTATTTTAAAAATCTGAATATTGAAGAGATTTTCTTTTTTAGATTAGTTATATGAAAGAGAGCAAAATACTTCGGCTAGAAGCCAGAACAAGAGAATTTGGGGCATCAAGAAAATATCTTGAACAGAAACAGAAAAAAAGCACAGGGCTTCACTCCAGGAAAGGAAGAGGTTCTAGGCTGGGGACAGACAAGAAGAAGAGAGAGGAAAACACCATGTATAAATGAGTAGGGGGGTGAGGGAGAAGGGGCAATGGGTGGTGGCTATAACTATGCAGATGGGACCTTGGGCAACCTTGCAATATTCTTGCCCAAGTGTGTGCTGGCAAGATATGGTCCTACTCATAGGAGCAGGGATATCACTGTCTGCTCACTGAGGAGACAAGCCTTAAGTTTTATCCAAAAGAGCATCCCTTGCTCCTGGGGCTCAGTTAGCTGTACTTGCCTTCTGCTCCTCCTGAAGATTTCACTCCATCAGCTAACATCTTGTTTGGGTCCTCCCTGAAAAAATGATTCCTATCCATTTCCTTAAATTTTGCTTAGTTTCTAACTTACCCTCACCTCACAATGCCCCAGGACACATGTAAGCTCAAGAAAAAGAAGGCAGGTAATGATGAAGTCTTTGGATTGTTCATGTTAGAAATGTGTCTGGGCTTTCCCTGTCTACCAGTGGCATGGCACAGTTTGAGTTGGCTGCAGCTATATGTTTGTTTTGGATAAACTGTATGCAAGGGAGGTGATTTGGAGTTGGGGTTAAGAGCACAGGCTCTGGAGCCAGGCTGCCTTGGTCTTAACCCCAGTTCCATCCGTTCCTACCTCTGTGGCCTTGGCTGAGTTACTTGCCCTCTCCTGACTCAGTTTCCTCAACTTCAAAATAGAGATCATAGCACCTACCTCACAGGGTTGTTTTGAGGATTAAAGTGGTTAATACATGTAAATCTCTTAGAATAGTATACAGTTAGTACTACCCAAGTTGGACATTCTTAAAAAAAAAAAAAAAGAAAAAGAAGGCAGGTAGCGGGAGAGAAGGGGGAGTCCTAGACACTTGATGGGATGGCATAACAAGGAATCCTTCAGCACTTTATGGATCCAGCCTGATTTATTCCCCTCCCAGCATCTCCCTCTCTTTCAATGAGCTGGGATAATGGTTAATGGCTTCCTTTTACCTGATAATAATGTGTAAATTTAAGAGTCAACTTGCACAGAGGAAGGAATATAAAGGTCGAAAGTCTTGTTATATTATCAACATACTTTTTGAAATAGCTTACTAATCAATTTGGAGAAGCACGGGTCTTTATGGAGGCTTTCTCCCTGATTTGGAAAAGTACCGGCCTAGGCAGTTACCAAGTTGTTGAGACTCTCGACAATACAGGCTCCACTAATCTCCTGGTTGAACTGAAGTAGTAACAGCCCTTTATATGTCCGGGTTTGGGTTTTTTAGACAAAATCTCGTAGAAAGAAAACAGGTGGAAGAATGATTTTGAATGAAAAATTTACCACATTGAAAATTATTTTATTAATGAAATTTATTTTCTCCATTTTTTTAAACTGAAATTTGTGCTTTTTTTTGTGTAGTTGGTCAGCTATGCTAGTGCCTGGGTACTTTTTTTAAAAAAAAATACTGGCTTAAGTACTTTGGAGGGAGAGGTGCAAAGGGATCAGATGACATGCTTGTAGCGGAGCCTGTGGGATTGTCTGCCCAGCAACTTTCTGATCCATAGAGGTAGATCTGAGCGACTTGTTTCACTGGGTGTCCACCCTCCTCCCCAGAGTGAGGTGGGGTCCGGGCTAAGGGACTGTATAGTTGAGTCACTGCATATGGTTAAATTTGTAACACGAATGGGAGCAGTGAAATATCTGTGAGAGCTGAAGAACACGTCTGCTCAGTGAGGGTTCAACGTCGGGCACAGAATCGGTCTTCAGTGAATATTTGTTGAATGACCTGACTTAGTAAATGGGTGAACAGATGAATACAGAAATGCCCAAAGCAGCAGACATTCCAGTCCCTGGTTCCAGTTGCTTCCTGCCTCTTAGCTTCCGTGCAGACCTTAGTAAGCCTCCATGATCCTTGGGTTTTTACACATAACTCAGGCCATCTTATGTTGGTTTCTGTTACTTGCAAATTATAGTCACTATTAATAATGAGGAGCTTGGAATTGACTTTGAGATAAACATGCAAAATAATCTGTAGAACTTATTCTCTCTTTATATATATGAGTGTATATTTATGAGTGTGTATGCACATCTGTGTAGTGTCATGTGTGTATGTATTATGCATATATACACATATATCCATATGAACTGAATAAATCAATCAATGTCCCTGAGCTCCATTCCTTATGTCTAAAATAAAGGGGTTAGACTAATGATCTGAATTAAGAGGTTATACTTTTAGGAATTATGTCAATGATTTGTTAGT
Organism: Lipotes vexillifer; assembly: GCF_000442215.2. Classification (NCBI taxonomy): domain Eukaryota; kingdom Metazoa; phylum Chordata; class Mammalia; order Artiodactyla; family Lipotidae; genus Lipotes; species Lipotes vexillifer. Next base: position 789,033 of record NW_006775627.1, on the reverse strand, counting down.
AAATCACCAGAAGATACACTGTTGCCAGAAAAGAGAGTCCAAGATAGGCACTTTGGGAGTTCACATACTTTCCATGTTGTTTCATTGCTGAAAACAGTTTGGCAGATCTTTTGGAAGTGCATTCTCTGGAGGTTGCCTGTTATTTTAACTCTGCCCTTGGAAGGTGATCTCCAGTCTATGGTGACTAAGGGTGCTGGTAACACCAGTTTGGGTAAATAGCAAAATTTAGCTGTAAAGTAGCAGTGAGACTTTTCCCCGTAAATTGCCCCGGGAGGTAAACCATGAGGAGTGCTATGTCAGTATGGACAGAATATTGGTGGGAATGATGTACCAAATTGAAGTGTCCACAGGGTGAATAACCAGCAGTTGGTATCCCCAAACTTGGCTGCCTTCTTTTTGATGGGACCTCAATAACCCTCACACTTAAAGCATAATGCTGGGTGTGGCCCAGGTGTTCAATAATGACTGAACACTGTGATTGATAAGCCAAGTTCATAACAGCAGCGGTCATCAGTGTTTGAATCCTTATTAATGCCAACTGTTTTACATATTTTTTTACATGTATTTTCTTATTTCACACTGTCAACAATCCTCTTTTTACTCCCATTTTAAATGGTAGGAAATCGGGACTTAGAGAAAGAAAGGAACTTTCCCCAAATCACACTGCTGATAAGTGGCAGAGAATGCTAAGCCAGCTTGTCTGACTCCAAAGCTCACTATGCTATACCGCCTCTCTCTTCTCAACCATATTTGTAGGCAAGTGAGAATGGCACAAAGCGTTTTGTCTTATACCTGATTTAACTATCAATTATAGACTCTTCACAGACCAATATGGATCTGAATCATAATGTGCTCCTGAATAGCATTGGCTGCCTAGCAAATAAGTTCAGGGGGTCATAAACGGTTCAAAAATTGTACATCAGTGTTTCTACAATGTGGAAATACATGGATTTCTAGCTGTTATTTTTGCTGTGTATTTTAAGAATGTCTGAAAGGGCAGCTTATCTTCTATAGCACTCATCTCTACGTGGCTCAGCTGTTCACATGGACTTTACTAGCATGTGTCATTGTTCTCCCTTTTCCTATATGCCCTAAGGTAGGGCAGTTCTGCCACCCACTGAAGTTCACTTCTAAAAAGCTAATAGCTTTGGGGGAATAGCAGAGGGGTTATTTATTTTTTCAAGTTAGTGTGGAGAAAAGGGAATAGAGCAGATTCTTCCCAGATGCCTGATTTCTAGTCAGCATGCTGCTTGAGTCCCTGATTGAACACACTTCAGCCCTCCTGTGCCTAAGGAGAAAAATACTCCTGCCTCACGTCGCTATGGTAACTGATGCTCAGCAGGCAGTTGCAGTTTCATTTAACATAACTGGCTTTTAGAACTTGAGGGGAAAGTATGCTTTCATGTAAGAAAAGGGATGACGAGAGATTTAATTAATGTGTTTCAGCTTAACGTAGGGATACAGGTCACTTCCACTGTTTGACCGTAGCGTATATAGCTCCATTTTATATCTGTATCAGATCTAAGGCATCAAAAGGTGGACCATTTCTCTCATCATGTGTGAAGTGCACAAAGTGGGCAGAAATGGAGAGACAGGGGCTGTGCTGAAGCCTTTGCAAAAGGTTTTTCACTTTATAAAACCATCTCTGCTTGAGAGTGTATGGGAGAATTGCTTCCTCTTCTCGCATCCACAAAGGAGGCCTGAGTGATGGGTTGCTAGGCAACCTCACACTGAAGACTGGGGCACTTTGAAATTAACATAGCTGACCTCCCCATCATCTCTGCAGCTCTGCTATTCAAAAGCATTTTGTGAGGCCATAGGACTCAAGAAAATAGATATAAGATGTAAATCCAAAAATAAAGAATAGGGGAAATAAATCTGAATTTTTCAACGATCAGGATTCACTCAATGAAAAAAGGCAGCAGTTTGAAAAAGCAGATTGAGGGTAAAATGGTGTTAGTTGCTATAAACTGGAAACTAGTATTTTGAATAATCTAAGAAGAAAATTTCCCTATGTTTTTAGAGACGTTTATAACTGCCATGTAAACTATCACAGCAAGGGGTCTGAAAATACCTAAGGGCAAACAAAAATAAATCCATTTATGATCATTTATATCTGCTACATATTTTTAAAAAATCTTAACTCTCAATCCTCAGCACATGATGTTTCACTTAAGCTCCAGAGTTTCCTACTCTTTTTCTTGCTACTGCATCACTAATATGATACTGGTTGGTGTGGGAAGGGATGGTATTTATTTTGCAAGTAGATGAATATTTGGAAGGAAACTGCAAAGCTGGTCTATGGAGCAGACACACCCTCCTGTCATCAATAAATTATTTAGTTGGATTTTTAAAATATCTCATACCACTGGGAAAGGCTTATGGTAACATTTAAAAATATGCTGTTAAATTTGTAAACATCAAAATCAATCAAAATTAGTGGTACTGGGAAAAGTGGGAGACAAATCCTGACTTCTTTTTGGTAGGTTTTTTTTTGTTGTGAGCATCTGGGTGAAGCAATTTTGAAACTATTTTAGATGGATTGTAAGACTGAAGAAATGAACAAACATGAGGAAGTTGATGGGACTCAGGGTCTCATTGTGGAAGAAGGGACATACAAATGAAAACCGGGGGAACACAAGAACCCTGTGGTGATAAACTGGATTTGGAGGAACTGGTGTAATTTTGTGATTTCTGAAACATGTTTCAGTATGTGTGTATTTACACCTGTGTATGCATGTATATGTGTGCACATATATATGTGTATATATGCATGTGAGTGCATATATACATGCATATGTTTTCTATTTGCTGAAAGGGTTTAGAAACAATTCACCCTAGTGGCAGTGAGCACACTTTACACTAAGTTCTTGATCTCTAATACCATTGCCCCACTAAAGGGAACCAGGGCTCCTCAGAGAAATGGCTGATTCCAGGGCTGGGACAGGGTAATTAGAAGTTGAACCTGGGATATTTTGTTATACTAGAAAGTAGGACCATGCTAAAAAAAAAAAAAAAAAAAAAAAAAAGAAAAAGGAAAAGAGAGAAAGAAAAAGATAGGGGTAGTCACAAGGACACCAAAGGAGCCAACTTGAGGTGGTCCTGCTGGCCAAATCTGAAACCATTTGAGCACCAAAATAATTAAAGGCATTAATGAATTATGAACCAATGAAAAAATAGGAATTCATGAACACATATGATATTAAATAATAAATATGTAAAAAAAGTAAAAAGAATAATAAATAAGCAAAGGAGGGGCTCTTGCTTATAGTAAAATGCTATAAAAAGGGCTGACTGGTTGGAACATGTGGAGAAAGTGGTGACGTTAGAATATCATCATTTATAATCATAATGGTGAATATTAGATCAGTCAGGAATCAGGCTAATTTGGGGGAAATTTTTTTTTTTTTTTTTTTTTTTGCAGTACGCGGGCCTCTCACTGTTGTGGCCTCTCCCGTTGCTGAGCACAGGCTCTGGACGCTCAGGCTCAGCGGCCATGGCTCACGGGCCCAGCTGCTCCGTGGCATGTGGGATCTTCCCGAACCGGGGCACGAACCCGCATCCCCTGCATCGGCAGGCGGACTCTCAACCACTGCGCCACCAGGGAAGCCCTAGGGGAAATTTTTGAAGGAGCAGAATATTTGTAAGATCTTAAAGTGTCTCCTCACAGATTGGTTATTAGTTGCAAGGGAAAAAATAACAATTATATGGTAGAAAAGTTTGACATGTGTAATCAAAATTAATGTCTCCAATGAGGGCAGGTGGACATTGTGTGTTTCCAGACGTGATACCACGAGGACACCACATCACATATAGTATTATGGCCAGAAACACTCAACTCAGATTGAATCTTAAGGAAATATCAGGGAAACCCGAAACAAAGGAACACTCAAATTAATTAAAAAAATGGGGGGGGGGGCAGAGGACTGTATTTTCAAAAATAGCTATTTTATAAAAGACAGAGGAAGGCTGTGGAAATGCTCCGGGTTAAACAAGCCTAAAGACATGACAAGTAAATGCAAATACCCAATCCTAGAATGGAACCCAACTGGAGGGAAAAGATGCTGTAGAAGATATTATTGGATCAGTTGGCGGTAAATAGTGGCAGATTAAAAGTTTTGTATCTATGTTGAATTAACTGATGTTCATAACTGTACTGTCATTAAACTGGAGAATATCCCTATTCTCATGAAATACACAATGAAGTACTTTGGAGTACAGAGGCATGTATGATGTGTGCAACTTGCTCTCAAAATGTTCAGAAAAAACATTTTACGTATAGGTGCATATATGTGTTTGTGTATAAATGTATATACAAAATTTGTATATACAAAGAGAAGATGCAAATGAGGTAAAATACTAACAATATCTTAGTATGTATCTGGGTAAATGGCATGTGGGTGCTCTTTGTACTTTTCTTATTCACGAAACTTTAAGTTTGAAATGATTTCCAAATGAAAAATCAACCAAAAATTTTGTGTGTGGAAAAAACCCAATTTTTAGTGGAACTAAAGTAATGAATATTTACATTTTAAGAAATCTGTGGAAACAACAGTAAGCTAACTCACACAAAAAAGATATTACACTTCATAAGAGACAGTAGAGTTACTTGCTCAGCACAGAGAACTGACATCAGGACCCAGACACATCTCATTGGTCACATTTCTTCCTCTGAAATCTGTGTGGTCTGTGCTCCATCATTTTAACTTTGCTCTTGGGTGTTCTCAATATCCTGGACTTTCCCCAATCCCCGTATCCCCCTCAAATTATCCTCTGCAATTTGTGACAATGTGAAAAATTGGCTGGAAACTTGTCAAGAAAGTATTTGTCAGGGAGTTTTCATTCATTGACTAGAGCAACTTCAAGTATTTAACTTAAATTGTTTGAAAAGAGTATTTTTGTAACTGCTTAGCATTTTAGCACGCTTTTTCCTCCAGTGTTCTTTAAGCTTAGGGTGTTTTCCAAAAAAAGTTTAATCTCTACCTGTGAAACAGGACCTATTACTCATTATAAGTGAGGATACTACTGAATACTTCACAGCCCTGTTCTAAGTGTTTCAAGTTTTTGTTTTGTTTTTTTTAAGGTTCTTACATCATTTACCCATTAAAAATAAAACTAGCCTGCCTCTGGCGGAAACTGAAATAGTAATTACTTTCTTAAAATACACTTGTTTTTTTAAAACAGAGTTTCTGTTACATTGCCAAAAGAATTTGTTTGAAGAAAGATAAAAATAACATACACACTATTTGAAAACAGCCTCGTTTAAAGGTTGCCATAGATTCTAAGGTTATACCACTACAAGGAAGACATTTAGAACCTGCTCATTACTCAGCTTTCCTCATTTATGGGATCAAATTATTTTATGGGCAGCGTGCCAGATTCATTTATGTGCACTGTAAGACAAATTGTAGAGTCAGGCATTTCTCTAGAAAACATCTGGTTCTTAAGAAGAGTATTAAAAGGTGGGTAACACTTTTTGCTCATAACTATGATTTATGATGTTACAGTAACCCCCCTCTGCAACCACAATTAGGAACCTGCAAGTAAGTGAAAATACTTCAGAGCTCAAGGAAAACAGAGGCCCCCCAAATTCCATGCGTATGAAGGAGTGGTACTGCCTTTAGGTCAAAGTCCACTTCATTATAAAACTGATGGAGCAAATTAGCATAAGGGCTCCTAAACCCACCTTTATATATCTAATACCTCTTTCTACAGTTATTTTGTTCCTTTACTCCCTTTACAAAAATCACACATCCCTCGCAACTCTTAATTCTTCTAAACCATCCTCTGGACCCCTTTTCCTCCTCAGGCTTCCCCCTTTTCTCTTTCTTATACCTTAAATATCTACTGACTTTTCCCCATAAATATTCCAAGATGCTCAAGTAGCTCCTGTCTTGAAAAACAGAAAACAAAAACCCTTTCATAAACCTCTGTAGCCATCACTCTATTGCTCCCTTACCCTCAGCCCTATAGCCAAACATTTTTCTCTTCTGTCTCTAGTTCCTCACCTTTCATTCAAACTTTGTTCCAATTAGTAAGGGATCCTCTTCCTCCAAGGGGGTGCAGTTGCAGTTGTGATACCCAGAGTGCTAGCTTCTGCTCCTCTGCTACCCCCTCGGGTGGGTCAATCTGTCCAGGGCTCACAGGACACAACTACATGTTGTGGCCCTGTGTGATTTCGGGTATTTCCTCCAGCTTCTTATTAGTTACATTTGGTAGGATCATCATTAAAACTCTGTTACTAGTAACAGTAAACTCCTATTACCGTTGCTGTTGCCACTACCCTATTGCCATTTTCTGGCAGTCTTTTTCAATCTTCTACTTCCTGAATCTTTTTCTCTGACAACTGAAATAAACCAGATTACATTTTGTACAAACCCTTAAAGTGTGGGTGTTAAGAGTTTTTCTATTACTCTTTAAGAAAGCTATTCTTTTAAAAAAAAAAAAAGGGGGGGGGAACCCTTAATTTTAGTGTGTTCCTTGCAGTTAACTTGAAAAATGGTAAATTTTTCATCACTCAGATATAACTACTGTTAAAAATTGGGTTAGTTTCATTTAGTTGTGTGTGTGTGTGTGTGTGTATCTTACATATACATCTATTTATATTCTTTTGCAAATTAATGTTGTATGAAGTTATGTTTCTTGCATTTTCACTTATTTTGTGAGAATCTTAGCAGTTAAAAATCTTTAAAAATTCTTTAAAAAATAGTAAAAAAAAAGAACAAATCTTTGAAAACAGTTTTTGATGACTACATAGTACCCCATTATTGGGTAAACTAATATATTTGATCACTTCATTTATGCTGAATGTTTTGGCAATAACCAAAAAACCCAAGCTTTTTGCTTCTACAGTGTTTTAAACCAAAAAACTTTGAGGAAATTTCTGAATGTCCCCTATGATAAATTTCTCTAAGTGGGATTACTTGGTCAAAGAACAGAATCTTAAATCCATACTTACAAATTCCCTTCGGAAAGGATGAATGTGGTGGTTTTCTTGCACTGTTGCCAATCTTTCATTAAAAACAAAAAGCAAAATAAAACATAAAAGCATTTGCTACTTTGTCAGCACTAGCACTGTTAATACGATCCTGTTATAAGGCTCTTCACTTATCTCCAGACCCAAACTAGGAGAGTTCCTGTCAGTCTTAACTGGTGTTTTGGTTTCCATAGTGATTCTATTATCTATCCTAGTGCAAAGTTAACCTAGCTTCCTCAGCTGTCCATACATAAAACCCTTCCAGAATTGCTCTAGTTTCTTGACTAATGGGAAAGAGAGCTGTTTCCTTTTGGGACCCAGTTCACCATACTAGCTGGCCTAAGGTCAAAGGGCATTGAACTTAAAAATGCTTCCTTACTATGAGGGTGGTGGTATTCAAACCCCAAATGCACAGAAAATTCATTCATGTTGTGTCCCTCCCTCCCCGTCCTCCGTGTGGGCCCCAAACTATCATTGAACATGCCATGGGCACTGATTCCTTCAAGCAGCAGTTCAGTTTGAGTTCCAGCTTTCCTGGATGTGCGATCTTGGGCATGTGAACAAGAAAAACGTCAGAGATTAGTTAGTGCTAAATAGAGAGTTTAACAAGGGTAACAGGGTACAGACTGACGTGATGGCTACTTTAGAGTGTTGGCCTGGACATGGACAGGGCCTCTGAGAAGGTGATAATAAACTGGCACCTGAATGAAAGAAAGAATAAGCCTAGAGAGGGAAGCTTGGAGACAGTAAGTGGGGATTAGGGGGAGAATTCCAGCAGAGGAGAGAAGGTCAAAAGTCTGTTCGAGATAGATGAAGTGAGATTTATGCATGCAAAGCGTGCAACACAATTTCTGGTGGGGGAGGGGAGCAAGAGAGAGAGGGAAGGAGGGAGGGAGACAATGAATGAGAATCTTGACTCCTGTACGGCTGTGCTTCTAGGGGAACTGACTAGTCCTCTCCATCTCTGCTTTGCTTGCATTGTCTTTTTTCTTCTGTGAAGGTTCTTCTCAACTGCAACTACTACTTGACCCTGTTCAGTTTATAATAAGTAAGTAGAGCTACTATTTATTAAGAGCCCAAGTGAGTTAGATTCATTAGGTTTTATGTACGTTCTTTCACTTAATTCTTAAAAACAACCCGAGGAAGGTTATTATCCTGATACATTACTTTATGGATAAGAAAAGCAAAACGAGGCTCAGAGAGCCTATGTAACTTGAGAAAGTAGTAAAGCCAGACTTTAAACCTAAGCCGGTCTGACTTCAGAGCTGTGTTCTTCACTGCTACACTACACTGCTCCTCCCTTACACTTCTCGGTGGCAGCTGCCACATTTGTAAGAACGTTCATTCCACTCAGTTCTTCTTGTTCCTCATTACCTAGCCACCTCTGTGACAGGACGCTCAGTTTCATCTGCTAGCCACATGCAGATAAAAGAGTTTTTCTTATAGACACTGTCTCTCTTAGTTATGGAAGGCATCTTAATATAGGAAAGGCTGGTGTGGAATCCAAGTTCTGAAAATTTTTCTCTGACCTTGGGCAAATCACTTAGTTGGAGCCTCATCTCATCATCTGAAAAAATACTATTTCTCTGGAGAGCTGACAGAGAAATAAAAGACCTAATTTAAAGAAAGTTTCTAGAATAGTATCTAACAAATGGCAGAATAAGTGGCTGCTTAAGAAACAAAAACAGGGCTTCCCTGGTGGCGCAGTGGTTGAGAGTCCACCTGCCGATGCAGGGGACACGGGTTCGTACCCCGGTTCGGGAGGATCCCACATGCCGCGGAGCGGCTGGGCCCGTGAGGCATGGCCGCTGAGCCTGCGTGGAAAAAAGAAACAAAAACAAACTCCTCATTTTACAGATAGGAAAACTGATTTGGAAATGTCTTGCTGGGTGAAGAGATGTTCTACTTTCTCTTTCCAATTTCCATGATTCTAGCATTCCATGATACAGGCTCACTGGAACTGCTAAGGGTATTCTGTTATATCACGTCTTTAACAATGTCCATTCAGGCTGAAAGGTTATAGCTAAAGAGATAATCTGTCACAGTGCCAGAACTGTAAAACAGGGATAATAATGTCTATATTATAGGACTGGAGGATAAATGTAATAAGACATGTGAAAGCATTTTAACAGGCATGAAATGTTTCATAAATGCTCTACTTATTAAACATTTTCATGGAATGCCATACATAAAAGAATGACTAGAATTTTATAACATATAATTGGAATTAAAAGGACTTTGGAAAATTGGAGAAGTGATCAGAAACTAGAATGTAGCTCAAAAGAAATAAACATGAGGTACTTAAGGAAAAGCAAGAGACTTGGAAAAATACTGTTTATTGAAAATGCAATTAAAATTGAAGACTGTGTTTATTGTATTTTTAAAGGCAACTGAAAAAGGTATAGATAACATACTAAAACTGATGTTAAGAATTGAGTTTATGAAGATTAGGTTAAATTCAGTGTAAAGAGTGAGTGCTCTCCCAGGGTGGTGGCAGGGATTCTAGGGAGAGCGGGGTCTGCAGCTGCTTTCACACGGTGTGCTTTGGGAGTCCCTACTGACCAGAAATATTCTCCACCAGATGTTACAGTGTCTAAAGTTACACCAAAAGACCTCGTCTTTGGGCTGAGGTTAAATATTGCTATAAAGGTTTACCTATTTAAACTAATTTCAGGTACTGGTTATTTCTTAAAAGGATCACATAGGCATTGGGGGCAGAAAGAATCAGTTCAACAGAGAAGGGAAACACACACACTCTTTATACTTTTCCACAAAGATTTTTCTAGGAAAGCCACATTTTCTGTAATACTATGCATTAACATGGGAAGTCTACCCTGATTTTGCAAAACTCACCATGTCTTTTGAGTTCCAAGAGGAATACAAATCATAAATTTATAAAATCTTTATTAAAAATATATTTTCTTTTTCATAAATATTTACAGGGAAATTTACTCAAACCTTTGAAATAACAGAGACTATCACAAAAATGTTTAACAGAGAACAACAATATTGTAAATGTATTTCCTGAAAGAAACAACTAATGTTCCTTAGAAAAGATACAGGATACTTAACTACCAAGATTTTAACAAAATATTTTTTATAGAAATGGGTTATAATCTTTACCACAGAGTCACCAAATCTGCACCTAATCAAGAGAGTCAATTAAACCAGCTCTCATTCACCTTCTCCATCAGAAGACATCCATTTAACATAGTGTTTCTCTTTATATACAATAGCAGCCTCTGCTGGAGAAAGAAAAGTATGCTTTCTATTACAAAGTATTAGCTTAAACCTATTTTGAACTAGAAGAACTCAGATTCTTTTCATTTCTTGCTTAAAAAAGCTAAAATAATTTTCAAGGTCTTAAAGATGTACGAGCCTTATCAAGTATATCCTTTCTGATTTTGGGGTAAGTTGGATGTGCTTCGAGAACCTGCAAAAACACACACACAAACAAAAAAACAAAATAAAACAAAAGTATAAGAACTTGTAATTCATTATCAAGAACTGGGGAGTCACAAAACTTACTAGAAACAGCATTACAGTTGAGATTTCATTATATTAATACTACAAATTTAACAACACTTTTTAAAGGTGATATCTGAGATGCGTGTGACATGATGACTCATTTCTATTAACAGCAATTAAATGAAAAAGGTAGAATATAATACTACACGTGGAAAATACAACAAATATAATTATTTCCTTAATAGATCAGTTACAGAAAACAATTATGTATCAGTGATTTAAGATATTTTAAATAATTTAGCTATTTATTCATGATATTTAATAAACCCTTAGTTATTTTTACCCAGGAGCACACATCAGATTTACCTGGAATGATTTTGAAACATACAAATTTCCAGGTCTACTGAGTCTAGGAGTAGGGGAAATTCATTAAAAGAAAAAAAAAAAAAAAACCCTCCACAAATGATTCTAACGTATAACCTTACATTAAAGTACAACTTTAACCTTAATGTGAAATGCTGCCTTACACAGAGACTCAGTAATCAACAGCAATCGCTGGGGCCAAGTATTTACTATAATGATGCTCACACAGCTATCCGGGATAAGGCACATTACATAATTCTCTGCTAAGGAGCTTTTCTTGGAGCTCCTAACAATGTTTAGTAAAATGCCTTATATGGAATATCAATGTGACAATGTATATAAGGAAACTGCAAATTCTAAAACTGCAACTTAAATATTTGTCATTTTAACAAGGGATCATTTAGTCAGGAATCAATTCCAGAAGTGTAATTGAATGACTTCTAAATGACAAAAATATCTCTTTAATTTATAAATCTGAATCCTCTAATAACCAGAGACAGACACATACATAAGAACTTCTATTCAGAACAGTGATGTGGAGATCTATAATAATCCTGAGATATCTTCTGACTTAAGGATTAAGTTTTATTTAACATGCTTCTCTAGCCTCTTTCTTTAAATTGATGTAAACATTTTATTATTTGAGCCCAATTAAAAGCATATGTTTTTTCAATTTAAGTAAACTTTATTTTCTAAACTTTGAAAACTGGTAGTATCTCCCAGATATATGTGATGAGTCATTTAACCAAAATATGACGTCTTCTATCTCTATTCATGTACATCTTGATATTAATTAAAAGTAGGAAATAGTGCATCTGAAAAATTTTAAGAAATCTAAATTTAAGTTTTACCTGGTGACATACGTCAATTGCATCCACAAATCTTCTTGCTTTTAAGTAATTAAATGCCAGTTTGTATCCTGTAAAGACAAAAAAACCAACAATGATATAGTATTATTTATAGAGCATACTGTTAATATTACCTTTTTTGGCCTCCTCCTTTGTTTGCTTACTCTAATATTAGAGAACTCTTAGTGGAGGCTGGTGACTGTACTATGATAGAAATGGTAAGATAATAGAAGGTGGAGTGACATAAAAGGAGAACAGGTAGGAAAGAAAATGGAGTTGTAAAAAAGGACCACAGTTGGGTTAGAAGACGGCCAGCCATCCCACAAATGGGGTTTTGCAACTTACTAGAAAAGTCCCATTTGTTTCAGATTATGGTAAAAACTCATCATAGGGCAGTAAATGATAACACAGCTATTCATTTATACAGTACAGATTTACTTAACACGTCAGGCAAACTGGTTCCTTCAGTCATGAGGTTTACACTCCATTAGGAAAGAAAGTACCTTATTTAAGTAATTATGTAAGTACATGAATAATTTCAAAACTGAGATAAATGCTGTGATATAAAGGTACAGGCCAAGAGCACTGTAATAAGAAACCTGGTTGGGGAGGGGGTGGGAGTCAGGCAAGGTCTGAAATCTGAAGGAAGAGGCATAATGTAGGCCAAGGGGGTGGGAAGCAAGAACACTGTTAGGCAAAAACTGCACACGGAAAGGCCAGTGGTAGAGGGAGACCTAGCAACCAAATGGACCTGGAGTGCACAAGCGGAGTGCAGAGCAGGGGGGAGAGCGGCTCAGAAGACACTGGGTTAGTCATTAGATAGCCACATCAGTGATGAGTAACAAGCACCACAGTTACTGATACTGAAATGTCACATTTCAAATACTGACAATTTAGAGGAAAGTTTTAAGGCATTCTTAACTGACTGTTGTTCTGTAACAATGCCATAATAGTAAGCAAACTAAGGAAAAGACAAAAAAAGTGGACTCAATAAATAAGATGTAACACAATGTAAAATAATATGTAACTAATAAATTAAATATCTTGCTTTACCACTTAGAAATATGAAAGAGGGAAATCTGAATGCTGCTCTTAGGCTTTAATCAAAGTACCAAAGCAAGTTTTTAGAATTTCAAAACAATGTTTTAAAAGAATTGCTGGCTAATGCAATCATATGGTAGCAAAAAGTAAGGAAAAAGAATTATCTAAAATTCACTGTATTTGACACACACACACACGAAATGTCCAAGATGAAAACAGTAAGTGTCAGAGAGGTAAACTTGGTATCATTAGAAAATAATTATAAAACAGATTAATAAATAGTTTATTAGAGACCTGGACTCAAGTCATAGGTTTCTTTCAGTCTTAGTGTCACCTCAGAAGAGTTATTTGAAAACAAGCCTTCTGTACTTCAAATTAGTTGATTTGAAATAGTTAAGAATTGCTAATGATGTGTTGGCAAACATGTGAAATAAATTGAATTTAATGTTGAATACTTTCAAGCATTCACCTAATAAAGCCACTGTTAAGCATTGAAAAAAAAAAGGAACATTTAAAAGGACATTTAAAGAGGAAAACATAAGATGTCATGCCAAACATGGAAACTAGAGCCAAAAAAACCTAGACTTAACTTTTGGTTTCTGGCTTCCTGACTAGCTTTGAGACCTTAGACAAGTCACCTGAGCTGTCAATCTCAAGTTGCCTCATCCAAAAATGGAAGGATAACTCTGCTCTTAGTGTAAGTTTAAAAATCAAATGAAATACTTGTTGTGAAATGCTTTTAAAAATTTGAGTACCACACAAATATTAGCATTTTTTCCTGTGTAAACACTAAATTAGAAGCACAAAGTTTTCATATTGAAAGAAACTTGATAGATCATTTCCTTCAAAAAAACTTTAGAGAGGAAATGAAGAGCTAGAAATGGCAAAGAACACGTGTACCACAGCTGCATGACACCTGTCAGGCTTCTAAGAATTCAACTCTCTGTAATCAGGAAAAAAAACGGGGGAGAGAGAGTGCGCTCGTGAACACGAACAATGTGAACAGCCTAGTGACTGTCACGTAACCTGGGAATGACTGAAGGGAGAAACATGACTGTGTTCTCCTCTCAGTGGATCACAGTTCCTGGTGCCTTTCACAGTTACAGTACTCACGCCTGAATCCTATGAAAAGAACACAACCGTGATTTTAAGGATTTCCTGACAAGTGAAAAAGTGAAATAAATGCATCATTAACTTGGCCAGGCAGGCTGGGGGTACTGGATGCAATGATAATCTTAAGGAAGAAACTGAGAATTAATTTAGAGCCTCAGAGAAATGCGTACTAAGGAGAAGTCAGAGGAACTGAAAAAATCACCTGTAAAACACAAAGATAACACAGTGAAGGAACTACTGACTTGAAATCTCTTTATTTGCTGGTCTTCCAAGGAACAGAGTATTTAAATAACTGAGCTTCTAACTGTATTCCTTCTGGGGAATAAAGCACCAAAATTAAATATATTTTAAGGATTTTAAGGAATGTTCATTTTACAAGCTGATTTTATTCTGTAAGACGCACAATACCTGAGAAGGAAGCGTTAGTTCCTGTGCTCTATACAAGTCTAGTAAAATAACAGACCTCAGAAAAATACAAGGTAGGGGAAGTCCTGAACTGACAGCAGTAAGTCTAAAGATGACCAATCTGACTGCAGATTAAATCTGAGTCATCACTGTGCCACGGCTGCTAAAGACAGATGCCATCTTAGGTTGAACTATCAACTACTAAATGCCTAATTTAAAAACATAGCTTCATTATACATACAATTCGTTCTTAAATCATACTTAAGAACTTGTTCATTTCTGGCACAACAGGTCAAGAGGGACATGGACAAATAAAATTGCCTTTTCGAAACCTATTTGGCCATGGAACCTAATCTCCTCACGCTCAACTCTCTGTTTTAAAGAAATAACTATTAATATCTCACACAGTATTCCAAAGCAAAGTTTGGGAAATACTATTTGAGAGTTTCTAGGAGACAGCAAGGAGGGTGAAAGACTTGAAAGCAAGAATGGACAAGCACCTGAGGATGGTCTGGAGAGAAACTGAGGAGAGACATGACAGAGTTTGCAATTAGAGGGCCATTATGCATAAGGGCGGAAGGACTCTGTGGGTTGCTCCAGAGAACAGACAGGACAGTGTCAATGAAGCCTATTTCAGTGCAACACAAAGAAAGAGAGGCCTGGGGAGGAGCTCCCTTACACTGTGGGAGACAGGAGTCACTAAGTATATTCCAGATGCTGCCCATCTGTTAGGGTACTGGAGACTAGCCTTCCTGAAACCAATGGGCTACCACTGGAACCAGATGACGTTTATAGATGCTCAAGAGAAAAAAAAAAGTTCCGTAGTCAAATTACTGTGGGAAACATGTCCCCTCTGTGATATCTATCACAGTATATATTAGGGTTTAGAGGCTTTGAGAAGTTCTGCAGTAAAGAAACCAGGAGGACTTGATTTGATGCAATGTCCTCCCACTTCCTTCACAATGGAACACCTTCCCCCCACAGCATCACCATTCTGGAATTAGAGGGTGAAGGGAAAGAAAGGGCAGAATTAGATCGGATGTCCTTTAAGGCGACTGAGGTGGAGTTTGAATCGCAGGCAACTACACCTAATAACTTAGTAGCTAATAATCTATTATAAATATAAAATTTATTTTTCAGAAGGTCCGACAAAGGATGTTGGCTCTTAACGTGTATTTTGTCCTTAAAGAGAAAAAACAAATGCATTTAAATGAAGACTTACATATAAAACCCAAGTTTCCTGTGAAAACCTAGTGTCTAAATTTTGAACTCACCTACTGCTGGATTTGTCTGATTGCCATGTTTCCACGCCATCTCATAGTTTAAGGCAGCATCTGTATATGCTTGCTCTTTTTCCATAATGTATCCCATATATTCATAAGCTTTGCAGCAAGACTGAAGAAAAATGCAAGATGTATCAACAGATTACACTTGATATCACTAAGATTTTATGGAGTGCTTATGACTATAGAGGTCAACCATATTAACTCATTTAAATGGCACATAATACAGTGGTTTTCAACCTTGGCTATGTAATCCAATCATCTATGGGACTTAAAAACAGATTCTGATGCCGAGCCCCTATCTCAAACCTACAGAATCAGGATTTTTGGGTGAGAGGGAAGGAGGTGTTTTATACATATACATGTACACTTTTTATTACAAATAATTCTAACACATATAGAAATTACAGTATGCTGGACCCCCTGAACCCATGTCTTCCACAATGAACTCCTGACTGATACTCTTTCACTACTCCATACATTTGTCCTTCTGTATTATCAGATAAAAAGCCCTCAGATACTACATCATTTCATCCATAAATATTTTAGTATGCCTCTTTAAAAATAAGGACTTTCTTTCAACATAACCACAAATTATCACACCTAAAATGTAACAACTCCTTGATATCACCAAATATCCAGTCACTATTCAAATTTCAAATAGTCTTAACATACTTTTTTGTTTGCATGTTAGGATGAGGATTCAAATAAGGGCCACACACTGTGACTGGTTGAAATGTCCCTAAACTTCCTTTTGATCTAGAAGTCCCCTCTCTGTCTCTTTCCTTGCAATTAATGTAGAAGAAACAAGAATGTTCGTCCTAGAGTTTCTCACAGCCCAGATTTAGGTGAGTGCATCCTTATTAGTGGTTATATAATATATTCCTATGTCATTGATATTTCCTGGAAATTGTATTAGATCTAGAGGTTTGTATCCGATTTTGACTTAAGGGGAAAGAGGTGAAACTACTTACTTCATAGATCAGTGCTCAACTGAGTCACACTGCTCCTTATGAAAAAGCAAAAATGCACAATGCTGTATACATGTTTTTAGGTATTTTTTAATTGCTATTTTTTTCCCAGAGTGTTAATTTTAAAAAATAGAAAAGTAGGTATAATTAAAATTCACTGCGTTATTTTAAGTTTGAATATTTTTTCTATTTATCATAATTTTACTTTCCTTTAATGCAAGAAGATACATCACTAATATTTTCATGAAAACTGTTAACCATTAAAAAATACACACAAACATGGATCAGGTCACACATCTTCCCTTTTTGCTTCAGGCTTCAATATAGTTCAGCACAGCACTGTAAGATCCTACCTGTTTTACCTTTTGATACTTTGATTGTTAAAAAAATATTGCATTAAATGTCATTCATCCTGATCACTACATTGGACTGAGTGTTTATGTTCCCCCAAATTCATATGTTGAAATCCTAGCATCCAATGTGATGGTATTAGGAGGTGAGGCTTTGGGGAGGTGAACAGGTCATTTGGGTGGAGCCCTCCTGAATGGGATTAGTGACCTTATAAAAGGGACCCCAGAGAGCTCCCTTGCCCTCTTTTTCTGCCATGTGAGGACACAGTGAGAACTCATTAGTCTACAGCCAGGAAGAGGGTTATCACTACAACCCAACCATGCTGGCACCCTAATCTTAGACTTCCAGCATCTAGAACTGTGAGAAATATTGATAAATTTCTGGTGTTTATAAGCCACCCAGTCTATGGTACTTTGTTATAGCAGCATCAGTTAACTAAGATAATCACTGAGATTTTTAAAAAAATATATATATATATATATTTATTTATTTATTTGGCTGCGCCAGGTCTTAGTTGCAGCACGTGGGATCTTCGTTGCTCGTGTGGGATCTTTGTTGCTGGTGTGGGATCTTTGTTGCGGCATGTGGGATCTTTTTAGCTGTGGCATGCGGGATCCTTTTTTTTTAGTTGCAGCGTGTGAATTCTGAGTAGCAGCATGTGGGATCTAGTTCCCTGACCAGGGATCGAACCCAGGCCCCCTGCAATGGGAGCACGGAGCCTTAGCCATTGGACCACCAGGGAAGTCCCAATAATTACTGAGATTTTAAGTGCTCCTTTAAATTTCAGACCAGGAGTGAGTGTTTCACCTGTGTCACCCCACTCTGACCCTCTCATAGATGGTGTGTTCTTCCATCACGTGGCATGTAATGTCTTGTGATGTTATACCCATGCATTAATTCTTCATGGTTGGAAAATAGTGACGTTCTATCATTCTTTCTTCGTTTATTAGCTGGAAAACATCTATAATGAGAAACACCTCCTTTTCCACTATTTTGTTTCCCAGCAGTATTGTTCATACAGAAAAGGCAGGATAGATGCTTAATTCTTTCCCTTTATTTGCCAGCTTCAGAAATAAGTCAGTTTATTAGCATATTTCAGTGGTGACCAATTAGGGTTTTTTTTTTTGGATCTTTGTAAACTCATGGACTTAGACATATTTGGTGTGTTCCAACTCAATGCAGTTATTACTGATATCTAAAGTGTCTCAACTTTGGCTAGTGGGAGTGTCCTCAAGTTGGCTCTTGAGTCCCTGACATGACTCCAATTATCACTGATAGCTTCCTTGCC
Organism: Lipotes vexillifer; assembly: GCF_000442215.2. Classification (NCBI taxonomy): domain Eukaryota; kingdom Metazoa; phylum Chordata; class Mammalia; order Artiodactyla; family Lipotidae; genus Lipotes; species Lipotes vexillifer. The sequence continues at coordinate 770,926 of NW_006775627.1, read as the reverse complement.
ATCTGGTATGACAAGATGGTCTAGTGTCATCTTGCACATTTCCTGCCCCAGATCTGGATGATCTCCATTTTTTAATTATATAATTCAAAGTTTCTAAGCTCTGGTTCCTGAATTTCATGCTTCCAATATTGTCATGCCTCAGCAGTAGGGCTGACGCCTCTAAAGCAGCCGTCATGTTCAATCATGCAATGTATTGCTGTCTGCATTCTGGCAAATTGAAATTCTATCTGCACTGAAACCTTAATTCCCACGAAATCTTGCTTAATCCTAGATTAGGCATGTAAGGGTTAGTTATTTGGCAGTTTAGATTTTTCAGAGCCTATTAATAAGTATTCTGTTTTTTAAGGTCAATGTAACTTAAATTACATGTATAATTACATAAATTGGCTTGATATTTTAGGTTTTTAAAGTCCCCAAGAAAATAACTTAATAGTATTAGACGATCATGACTCCTCTTTGAAAAACAAATGATTTTGTAATCTAACTGGCTCAAAGGGAATAAAACATAGATTTGATGTGATTAAGATTTTGAAGTAACTGATAAGACTCTATAAAGATAAATATCCTCAAGTTTCTAAGTTGAGCACAATTATTTCTCAATAAATAGTAACAAATTCTTAACTTAAAACATGTTATAAAAAGACATCCTTTTCTGGGCAATTAAATACCAAAATGCACTGTTAGTAAAGAGCCTTAAATTCTAAGGACTTGAAGATTTTCAGTTTTACACCTAAGATACGGACCCTTCTACCTAAGATACGGACTTTTCATTAAACAAATCAAATTAAATGCTTAAAACACTTTTCCCT
>NW_006775627.1:765100-770107 GCF_000442215.2 Lipotes vexillifer | reverse complement strand
TTCCCTACAAAATATATTATGCAGAGTGGATTCCAATAATGAGAAAACAACATGCAGCTGCAGTCAGTTCATCAGAAGTATTTAACAGGAGGGACAGACGTCTGCAATTAATGCTCTTCTGCAACTTTCATTAGTCCTGGGATGAGATGGATAATCACAGGCAAACGCTTGACATTCCAAAACACTTTCTGTAAGTAGGGCAAACCACAGGTGAAACTTGAAACTGCAATCTCTCTTTCTTTATTTTCAAGGGCAAATGGCTTCTTTTTTATTACTAATGTTTATTTCCTGATTGTGGTAAAAACAAACATTTAATTCTCTAAAAACACAAAGAAATCCCTAGAAATGTACCAACACTCTATAAAAACCTATATAGAGGGCTTCCCTGGTGGCGCAGTGGTTGAGAGTCCGCCTGCCGATGCAGGGGACACGGGTTTGTGCTCCCTACCGGGAAGATCCCACATGCCACGGAGCAGCTGGGCCCGTGAGCCATGGCTGCTGAGCCTGCGCGTCCGGAGCCTGTGCTCCTCAACGGGAGAGGCCACAACAGTGAGAGGCCCGCGTACCGCAAAAAATAAATAAAGCAAAACCTATATAGAAAGTCTATACAACAAAGGCTACCAATTATTTTTCACTCCTCAGTCACCTACCCTATTATGACGCAGGCACCTTTTTAACAGCTCTTCTGCCATGTCATACTTTGCTGATTGAATATAAATGTCGGCAAGCAGCAGCCAACTCCTCTCAAAGTCCTCAGCATCAATAGGATTCCAATTCATTTTTGCAATCCTTTTCAGCTGGTTTCGGGCTCGTGGAGTTTGTTTCAAGATCATATGAGCTGTTGCCATTCCCAAAAGTGCTGGAATATGATCCTTCTATAAGGAAACAAGAGTTGAGACCCCCCAGATACACAAACATAAATGTGCCATGTTTAAAAGAAAAACACATGGAAAGTAGCAAGTGCTACATAATACAAGGACCGGCCTGTGGATTCTATTGCTGGCTTCACTTAAATACTGCTATATGGTCATTATGTAACACATCCAGTAACCTCAGGCTACCAGGAGGAACCATCTGGTCCAGGTAGTTCAGTAAGAATGCAGGTGCGGTAACCACGCAATTCCAGACAATTAGGAAAACTTCTTTAATGAGACTGACTGGTTGTTTTGGTTTTGTACAGAAACAGAAAAAATAAAATTCTATCTCATTGTAGTCCTAATTGAACATTTATGTTTCAGATTCAGCATTCTGGCTCCTTAGTTCTTTCACCTATAAAACAGGACTAACAGAATGATTTACCTGCAAATGATATTCCTTATCTATACTGACTTCTATCGTTCTTTTCCTCCTCCCTTTTCATTTTATTCAAAAGCCTCTTCTCCCAATAAAGTTTGGTCAATGAAATGTTATAAATAAGGCATGCAATTAATTAATCATTTGGAAACTATATGAAATAAACTCATGCCTTAAAATATGCTTTTAGATTTAGAGTCTGCAGCTCCTTGATAGTAACTATAAAAGATGATATTCTTTTAGACAGAGCTCAGAGTCAGAAAATGTCACTCTGCGAAACCAACAAGCTATTAAGAATTGGTATAAAATGGAGACCATTAGCGGTCTATCCAGAAAACTAACATACCTAAGCAGTTATGTGTATGAATCTGATAAAGTGCTTCTCAAATTTCAGCAGAGGGACCGTGATGCTTTTATAAACAGAAAGACTTCCATTTAAAATATAAATAAAAGATGAGAAACTGTGATGTAGAAATTATAATATCATGACTATAATAAAGGTAAGATAGCAAGTTTCAGTAACTAATAACGAACAAAAGGAGAGCAGAGTGTTAAAAAGTTCAATGTCCAACACTGATCATGGCTGGAAGTCAGAAATAACCCTGGAATAGAGAAGGGCAATTCACTAGAGTCGGATGAACATGGTTTGTAGGAATATAAAACTTCCTTGGGTCTAATTTTATGTCTATCAATAAACTCCCAATATGTAATTTGTTCTCCTGATTAAGGAATGGCAGAAAGTTTTTTATTTGAACGCCAAATACAACCAATTTGGTAGTAGATTTTGAAGACGTGTGGGATATTATTAATTATTGAACAGTATCCCCCATCCCAGGAAGGGCTAGAGAGGAAAGAAAATACAGACCTACTATGCATTTGTCAGCCAGATCCTAGGACAGCCCAAGAAGAGAAGGGTCCTGGAAAAATGTCCAGACCTATTCACATACTAAAAATATCCCACACTATACATTTAAAAATAAACTCTCTGATTTAAAAATCACACACTTTGAGTTTGATTAGAATGAACCAATTCCTCACAGCTTGAAATCACTCCTGAGTGAACTGAAGAATGGTTTCTAAAACTGCAGACTTGCATTCTAACCCCTGCACTAGGCCCATGATGCCTTTTCTGGTGCAGACATCCTAAGATGTTCAGCCAGTTTTTCTCTCTGTCACTCTGAACTGCAACAACTTTACATCACAAAAGACAATACAGCTCTATTATAAACAGTGTACCTTAATGGTTCAAGGTGAGGGGAAGAAAGGAAGTGGAAACATTTTAGCTTGGGTTTAATGCTTCTTCCACTGGTTCCTCCCATGTCTTCCTGTCATTTTTCAGTCAATCTGAAGGCCACATAGTGCTGTGAATCTACCCTATGCTTCGATGCCTCCCTGCCTTTGTTCACATTTTCCCCTTAACTTAGAATGCACTTCCTCCAACTCTGCCTGTGAAAATGCAATTTACCCTGGTTCTTCTTAAATCATACCTTCTTCCATGTCTCTCAGCTCTCCTTATACTGTCTCCTACAGCAGTGGTCCCCAACCTTTTTGGCACCAGGGACCAGTTTCGTGGAAGTCAATTTTTCCACGGGCAGGGGGCAGGCGGGGGGATGGTTCAGGCAGTAATGCGAGCCACGGGGAGCAGCAGATGAAGCTTCGCTCGCTTGCCCGCTGCTGGCTGGTCCGGTTCCTAACAGGCCCGGGACGGTCCATGGCCTGGGGGTTGGGAGCCCCTGTCCTACAGCACTGTTATTTGCAACTTTAGGACAGAATGTAACAGATTTTGCTTTGCATTACACTCAGTATCTGTGTCTCATCTTCCCTAGACTACGAGAAACTTGAAGAAAGGGTCTATATGTGGTTTATCTTTGTGATTCCGACTATGCTCAGCACCCACTGGTTACTTAATGAATATTCATTATATTTAATATATGCAGCCTATGAGTTAAAAGGGAAAAATGCAAGATAAAATTCACTTACTAAACTTCAATTCATACATCAGTCTTTGGACAGTATGGCCAGTAAACAGATTTGAGGACTGTATATTACTAATCACATATGTAAGAATGATAAAAAAAAAAATGTAGTCTCAGCAAAACAAAGAACTGGCATAGTCTCTCTAGGAAACAGCTGTGATGTCACTTACTGCTTTTAGCGTTCTCTCTCAAACCTCACAGTTTAAACTCTCCTTACATGATAGAATGTTACTTCCCAACATTAGGGAGCTATGACACCTTACTTGCAATGGTGCAATGGTGCTTTATCATGTTTTACAGATTTCTTAGACTTACAGGACAGTCCTATTTCTGGTTCTGTCAGCTGCTGTCATCCATCTGCTGCTGCAGTCAATTCAACTGAGCACTATTTCAATGTCAGCAGAGGGGCTCTGCTTGAGGATGGAACTGGGCAGCTGCTGCCTTGTTGTTTTGTCCCCAGGGCGGCACTTGACCATGGTGGCATGGTCAAGTGCCACCATGGATACTTGCACCCAAACACCAACAGGAGTTGCAGGTTTTCCAAAGCCCTCCAGGGTCCTGGGAAGCAGAGGGGAGGGGTCACTGTAGGAGGTTTTGATCATTTACTGCGGCTGCTGTGACCTCTGAACCACAAGAAAACACAGCAAAATTCTGTACATCCTGTGAGAGGCCCCACATGATGAGTCCAACACCAGTGAGTAGAAGAACATGAAATCCCAAGTGCATGCTTAGAACTGGCTACTACCAACTGTTGATGGGATGGGTACCTAGAATTCCTTCCTTAGTAGCAAGTAATTGGAGAAATACAGCACTGTGTGAGGGAAGGAGAAATAAAAGGCCCAGAGGGTGAGAAGGGCAGTGGATCTGAATGGGCTGAAAAGAGGAGAAAGCCTTTGATCTAATAGTAATAAAATAATTTATTATTAATATTTAATATTTATTATTATTATCACAGGGGGTGATTTCAGTGTCACTAAAGAACAACATCATTATCTGCATGAATGAATTATAAGTTGTCAGTACTGATCTCACTTAGCTCTAGAGCTGGAAAAATTTCAAGTTCACATAAGTGAAAAGCTGAGATATCAAGGCAGCCAGGTGTTTGTTTTTCACTTAGTAAGTTAACCTAGGCTACACTTACAACACAGAGGATAAAGCCATTCCCTTGAGAATTAATTTATGCCTCCTTGCAGAATTTCCCTTCTCTAGAACTCACTGTTGTAATAGAGATAAACAACACATCAACATGCAACAATGCCTCCTCTGAAAACAAAGGTACACGATGTAAAATCATACCAAACTATATATCTAACTTTTAATAATAGTAAATAATGATGTCAGTCTTCAGAAAACAAATAACTAATTAAAGTACATATTTCCACACCACCAAGGAAAGCTAAGTTGAACAAGAAAATCTACTAACCTCCGACGTTGCTATTTCAGTGAAGGTATTCAATGCCTGCTCGACATTAGATTTCTGTTTGGTAGCCATCAGGCAACAGTTTTCCATTATGCGAAGCTGCACGTGACCCTGAACAGTCTGAGGTTTTAGTTCCTTAAGGAGCTTTTCTGCCGTTCTCACTGCTAACTGCACAGACTCTTGCTTCTCAGTTGAATTACTGTATACAATACAAAATAAATCTATGTCTATCACTCATGAAGTAAAATTCATTGAGATTAGGGTACATTGGTTTCTATTTTTCTCACCAATTTAAAAGTAATCCTGCTGAAGATTGTC
>NW_006775627.1:725184-765069 GCF_000442215.2 Lipotes vexillifer | reverse complement strand
CCTGCTGAAGAATGTCACTCATTCTCTTCTAATACAAAGTAAAGCACAGTTACAGCTTTAAAAACAAAACTAACATAGCTTCAATAAAACACCATTAAACATTTATTCACTTTAGACTGAAAACCAAAATTGGATACTGTCCACCTGTGGTAAATGTGTTCATTTTAGCTAATATAAAACTAGAATTCAGGGTAAGTAGAATCATACAATTATCAAATAGCATACCTACTCAGAAAACGAAAGAAAGAAGGGAGACTATAAAATACTGTAAATCAACTATATACTTCAATTAAAAAATAATTTTTAAAAAAAGGGAGCAGAAAGTTACTAACTTTGTTAAAGCACTTACTATGTGCCAAGCACTGTGTTATTTCATTCAGTGTATGTTGAATCCATTTTATATATGAGAAAACCAAGGCTCCAACAGATAAAGTAATTTGCCAAAGATCACACAGCTAATAGATTTGAATCTAAGTTTGCCAGACATATAAAGTATACTTAATGTTCCTCACCCAGCTGCCTCTCAGGTTCTCAGAAAAGAAATTCTTTACTTGTCAAGAGGTTATAAATTTTAAGTGCAATAATTTGAATGTGTAATAGCAATTTTCTTATATACATACCCACACCCAGATATAATGTATAAATAAATCAATTAATGAAAGGAAATTAAATTCTTAAAGCCTAATCACTAAAGCTACTGATCTTCCTCTCAGGCTTTTACCTTCTCTAAAACATTTTACACTGTTGGTAATCTTCTTTCAAGCTCCCCTCCTTTTGTTTCTTCTGTAAGATTACAGTTTTCCTTCTCTTTCCACCAGTCATTGCCCTTTTCTTACCTCCCTTCCTCCAATCTCCTTAAATGTTAGCACACCCCAAATTTAGTTCTCAGACTTCCATCACTACATTCTACTCGAAAAGGGGCCATTCATGGGGTTCCAACTACCCACTCTGAGCACCTATACCCCAAATCTGTATCTCAAGCTGTGACCTCTCTTCTGAGTTCTATATTCCAAATTTGGTGTTTTCAACCTATTGCTGAAGATTTCCATGGGGACAGCCTACAGTTGCAAAACAGAGTGTTTCCTTAACCTTTCTAAAACAAACAAAAAATAAAAATGCGTCTCCCCCACTCTAAATCTTTCAATGGTCTCTGTAATCCAAGCCTTCAGGACTGCCACTGAAACCTCTTAGCAGTCAGGTTTTCATTTCTCCCACTCCTCTATGCAGCTTCCCCTGACTGCTCTGCACTATGATTTCTATGAATTCTTGCAACACTTAATATCAATTTAACTCACTTCTGTTTTGTTGCAAGATTGAATGGTTTCAGACACTGTCTTGCCGACCAGGTAAATTGCATGCATGCTCCTGGGGGCAGAAATGACCTCTCCTACTCCCCTTACACCCTTATGCACTCCCCACCCTGCCTTCCCTGACCCTGAGGAGAGGGCGAGCAACAAGTGCAGGCTGACAGAAGTATAACCACTTACCCGCAGTGCACAACAGTGGCCAACAGCTGGCGCTCTGAGGCCAGGGAGGACTCAGTTTAAATCTTGCCTCCACCATTTTGTAACTCCATTACGTTAGGTTAACTTGGAGCTTTCCCACACATTGTTAAAGGGAATAAATAAGGCAATGCATATACAGTATACAGCCAAGATCTGGCAGAGAGCCATCTGTTAAGAAGTTACTATTATTATTATGCGGACAATTTTTGCCAAGGCAATCACACACTACGATTCATTCTATTTTCCACAGAGCAATTAGGGGAGTGTCTTCAATAGCATGTCTGTTCTGATTTAGAAAACATTCTAAAAGTATGTCATGCTTGTTTCAGAGAACAGTTATTCCAGCTATGATTTATTCGCTAAACTGCCATTAGTGCTATTCTGGAATTTAGTTCTCTTTTATAAGATATCCTTGATTATCCCCAACAAGTGTTTCTGGAAAAAAGCGTAACTTGTCAAATACTACTCACCCCAGGTCTCCATCCAGATTTTCAAATACTTCACCTCCAACAGTTTCATTATCTGGATTCAAACAGATTTCTATCATATTATAAAGGGCATTTTGGCCCCAGTCACTGTCTTTCCGAGCCTTATTAAAATGTCGAAGGGCATCATTTGGTTCTCCAGTATACCTTGTTAGATGTTTAAAAAAAATTACTTATTGTAATCACTAACTACAAACTTTAAGTCGTTTATAATTTGTTTTGTAAATAAAACTATTATATTTTAAAATATAGAATTTTAAAAATTCAAAGTGTATTCTACTTTATTCGCAATGAGGAAAACAACCTATTATGTAGAATTTATTTGCCAATAAATTTACCAAAGATATAATCCTTTACAGTACTGAAATCCTGGCTCCAGTTTTGCTCTGGAGTTACGTTTCTCAGCCATTAAGAAAAATCTTGGAACATCCTCAAGTTTTCCACATCTTCTTAGGAGATCAATTAAACGAGATAATGTCATATAATTATCTAGAAACAAAGAACATTTCAGTTATGGATATTTTATAGCTTTTGCTTTGATGGTTAAAATCCTACTTCATTAAAGTATACTTTGCTTCAAATGAAATGCAATTTAAATATAAATTTAAATTTAGTGCCTTAGAGGTTATAAGTCTCTAAAGAGACTGTACAGACAACGGATGACTTATCAAATGATAAGGGATGGGTTGGTCTGGTCACAGTGAGAGAATGTTCAATATAGGCAAATCTATAAAAATGTACATTTGTCGTGTCTTACTTTTCAATTGTCATTCCTGGGACCAAAACCTAGAAACAGCCTTTGTATAATCTAAACTCTTAAATGTAAAATTCAGGAGGATCAATTTGATTGCACAGGAGAAGTCTACCTCCGAGACCTGCTTTCCAACTTACTGCAGCTAGGAAGCGGGTGAGAACACGTTGATGATAATGTTTAGGGTGGGCAATAATTTTACTCCAGACTTGCCTTAAGGTGTACATGTACCTAATACCCTCGATACCAGCTTACCATATTATAACCTTAACATACTAGTCCCAGTATTTTAATCCTATTTTATCTTCCAAGGAAAAAGAACCAGTTACTTAGTCCCAGGTATAATTTCCTGGCAGGTTTCTAGAATGGCTTCTTCTAATTCTATTCAGTTCTTTCTCATCACTAAGATACTAAATTTTGAGAATCATGTTAATACATTTTAAGATAGTGAAAATAATGTATGGACACTTTAGAAAATTTGGAAAAGTACCGAAAAGTAGAAAGGAAATCACTCGTATTCCCACCAACTAGAGATTACCACATTTTGGTACTTTTCCTGTCATATATTTATGAGTAAAAATCAATCTATAAATATTTAAATGTAGACAGTGAAATATGTTGCTTACATACATACAAGGCTGGAGTCACACTTGGGGCTCTGATTTTGATTCAACAATATAGTAAACATTTCCCAATTGTCATTAAATGGACTTCAAAAACACTTTAGTGACTGCACAATACTCTATTATATTGATGGCTCACATTTTATTTCTCTATAGTTGTGTTTTTTATGTATTAATATTTGGGCTCACAAGTTTCAATTTAGCACAGGACTCATAGTAGGGAATTTATAAAAATCCTTATTTATATAAGCTATTCGATTCACTTTGATAGGGTGAATTCCTAGAATTAAAACACACAAACAAAAACTTTTAAAAGAAATTTATCCTGATTCTATTTTCCAAGAAAAGAGAAGATACCATATAATCCAGCACTTCCACTTCTGGGTATATACCCCCAAGAACTGAAAGCAGGCACCTAATCAAATATTTGTATACCAGTGTTCACAGCAGCATTATTCACAGTAGCCAAAGGTGGAAACAACCCAAATGTCCACCAGTGGACGCATGGATAAACAAAACATGATATATACATATAATGGCATATTATTCAACTTGAAAAGGAAATTCTGACATGCTACAACATGGATAACCCTTGAAGACATTATATTAAGTGAAATAAGCCAGACAAAAAAGGACAATACTGTATGATTCCACTTGTGTAAGGTATCTAGAGGAATCAAATTCATAGAGGCAGAAAGTAGCTGGTGGTTGCCAGGGCCTACAGGGAATGGTGAGTTAATGTACAGAACTTCAGTTTGGAATGATGAAAAAGTTCTTGAGATGGATCATGGTGATGGTTACACAAAAATGTGAATGTACTTAATGCCACTGAACAATACACTTAAGAATGGCTAACATGGCAAATTTTACATATGTTTTAGCAAAATATCATTAAAAAAGGAATCTCTGTAAGCTTTGCATCTACTCTTTTACATGATGTCAAAATAATCCAGGTTGACATCATCATTTGCCTTTTAAAAATTTTTTATTGATGTATATAGTTAATTTACAATGTTGTGTGAATTTCTGCTGTACAGAAAAGTGATTCAGTTACACATATATATACTTTTTAAAATATTATTTTCCATTATGATTAATCACAGGATACTAAATATAGTTCTTTGTGCTATACAGGACACTGCTGCTTATTCATCCCACATATAATAGCTTACCCCTGCTGACCCCAACCTCCCACTCCATCCCTCCTCCAGCCCCCTCCGCCATGGCAACCACAAATCTGTTCTCTATGTCCTTGAGTCTGTTTTGTAGATAGGTTCGTTTGAGTCGTATTTTAGATTCCACATATAAGTGATATTATATGGTATTTGTCTTTCTCTTTCTGACTTACTTTGCTTGGTATGATAATCTCTAGTTGCATCCCTGTTGCTGCAAATGGCATTATTTCATGTTTTATGGCTGAGTAGTATTCCATTGTATATATGTACCATAATTTCTTTATCCATTCCTCTATCAATGGACATTTAAATTGTTTCCATGTCTTGGATACTGTGAATAGTGCTTCTATGAACACAGGGGTGCATGTTTCTTTTTGGATTAGAGTTTTGTCTGGATATATGCCCAGGAGTGGGATTGCTGGATCATAAAATGTAATTCTATTTTTAATTTTCTCAAGAACCTCCATACTGTTTTCTGTAGTGTCTGTACCAACTTACATTCCCACCAAAAATGCAGGAGGGTTCCCTTTTCTCCACATCCTCTTCAGCATTTGTTATTTATAGATTTCTTAATGATGGACATTCTGACCAGTGTGAGGTGGTACTTCATTGTAGTTTTAATTTGCATTTCTCTAATAATTAGCGATGCTGAACATCTTTTCACATGGCTATTGGCTATTTGTATTTATTCTTTGGAGAAATGTCTATTTAGGTCTTCTATCCATTTTTCAATTGGGTTGTATTTTTATTGTTGAGTTGTATGAGCTGTTTGTATATTTTGGAAATTAAGCCCTTGTTAGTTGTATCATTTGCAAATATTTTCCCCCTTTCTGTGGGCTGTCCTTTTATTTTGTTTGTTTATGGTTGCCTTTCCTGTGCAGAAGCTTTACCCTTTCAAAGAACTAGCTCTTGGTTTTACTGATATTTTCTATCTCTTTAATCTCTATCTTATTTCCTTTATGATCTTTTTTATTTCCTTCCTTCTGCTGACTTCAGGTTCTGTTTGTTCTTCTTTTTCTAATTCTTTTAAGTGGTAGATTAGGCTGTTTAAGATTTTTCTTGTCTTTTGAGGAAGGCCTATATTGCTACAACCTTCCCTCTAAGAAATGCTTTTGCCGTACACCATAGATTTTGTATGGTTGTTTTCATTGTCATTTGTCTCCAGGTGTTTTTTAATTTCCTTTTTGATTTCATTGTTTACCCATTGTTTTTTTAGCAGCATGTTGTTTAGTCTCCATGAAATCGTTTTTTTCTCATTTCTTTTTCTGTGGTTGATTTCTAGTTTTATGCCATTGTTGTCAGAAAAGATGCTTGAGATAATTTCTATACTCTTAAATTTGTTGAGGCTTGTCTTGTGCCCTAGTATGTGGTCAATCCTAGAGAATGTTCCATGTGCACTTGAGAAGAATGTGTATTGTTTTTTGGATGTAATGTCCTGAACATATCAATTAAGTCTAACTGTTTGACTATATCATTTAGGATCTGTTGCCTTAGTGATTTTCTGTCCAGAAGACCTGTCCATTGATGTGAGTGGGGTGTAAATGTCTCCTACTATTATTGTATTCTTGTCAGTTTCTCCCTTTAGTATTTGTTTTATGTATTTGGGTGCTCCTATATTAAGTACATATATGTTGATGAGTATAAAATCCTCCTCTTGTATTGTTCCTTTTATCATTATATAGTGTCCTTCTTTATCTATCTTTATGGTCTTTGTTCTAATGTCTATTTTGTCTGATATGAGCAATGAAACTCCTGATTTCTTTTTATTTCCATTTGCATGAAATATCTCTTTCCATCCATTCACTTTCAATCTATGTGTGTCCTTTGCCCTAAAGTGGGTCTCTTGTAGGCAGCATATTGTAAGCTCTTGTTTTCTTTATCCAATCTGCCACTGTGTCTACTGATTGGAGCATTTACTCCATTGACATTTAAGGTAGTTATTGATAGATATGTATTTATTGCATTTTAACCTTGTTTTCCCGTTGATTTTATATTTCTGCTTGGTCCTTGTTTTTTTCTTTTTGTTTTTCCTTTTGTGGTTTGATTATTTTCTTTTGTATTATACTTACGTTCTCTTCCTTTTGGTTTCTGTGAATCTAGTGTATGTTTTTGACTTGTGGTTACCTTGTTTTTCAAGTATGTTAACCCCATCCTATATCTACTTGCCTTAGACTGCTAGTCATATACGCTCAAACACATTCTAGGAAATGAAAAAAAAAATCCACTTTTTCTTACTCTCCTCACCCATCTTTTTACATCTTCATGTTCTTCCTTTTGCTGTTCATTGTGGTTATCATCACTTTCACAGAAATTTTCTGATTTTTTAAAAAAATCTGTGTACTGGCTTATTCAGGTGATTTGCTTTCCAATTGTGATTTTCTCTTTCCTATATATTCTTACTTCTTTTCTATTTAGAGAAGCCTTTTCAATATTTCCTTAAGGATAGGTTTAATATTGCTGTATTCTTTTAGTTTTTGTTTGTCCGAGAAATTTTCTTTTTTCATATCAATAAAGCTGTTCTTATATTATTTTTTTAAAATTTTTATTTTATATTGGAGTACAGTCAAGTGTTCAGCAAAGTGATTCAGTTATACATACACATGTATCTTTTCCCATTTAGGTTATTAGAGAATACTGAGCAGAGTTCCCTGTGCTATACAGTAGGTCCTTATCTATTTTAAATATAGCAGTGTGTATGTATCAATCCCAAACTCCCAATTTATCCCTTCCCCCCAACCTTTCCCCTTTGGTAACCATGTTTGTTTTCTAAGTCTGTGAGTCTGTTTCTGCTTTGTAAATAAGTTCATTTGTATCATTTTTTTTGGATTCCGCATATAGTGACATCATATGATATTTGTCTGTTTGACTTACTTCACTTAATATGATAATCTCCAGGTCCATCCATGTTGCTGAAAATGGCATTACTTTGTTCTTTTTATTGGCTGAGTAATATTCCATTGGATATATGTACTACATCTTCTTTACCCATTCATCTGTTGATGGACGTTTAGGTTGCTTCCATGTCTTGGCTACTGTAAACAGTGCTGCAATGAACATCGGGAAACATGTATCTTTTTGAATTATGGTTTTCTCTGGATATACGCCCAGGAGTGGGATTGCCGGATCATATATATGGTAGCACTATTTTTACTTTTTTAAGGAACCTCCATACTATTCTCCATAGTGACTGTATCAATTTACATTGCCACCAACAGTGCAGGAGGGTCCCCTTTCCTCCACACCCTCTCCAGCATTTATTGTTTATAGACTTTTTGATGATGGCCCTTCTGACTGGTGTAAGGTGATACCTCATTGTAGTTTTGATTTGCATTTCTCTAATAATTAGTGGTGCTGAGCATCTTTTCATGTGCCTCGTGGCCATCTAAATGTCTTCTTTGGAGAAATGTCTATTTAGGTCTTCTGCCCAATTTTTTGATTGGGTTGTTTGTTTTTTTGCTATTGAGCTGCATGAGGTGTTTGTAGATTTTGGAGATTAATCCCTTGTTAGTCACATCATTTGCAAATATTTTCTCTCATTCTGTGGGTTGTCTTTTTTTTTTTTATGGTTTTCTTTGCTGTGCAACAGCTTTTGAGTTTAATTAGGTCCCATTTACTTATTTTTGTTTTTATTTTCATTACTCTAGGAGGTGGATGAAAAAGATATTGCTCAGATTTATGCTGAAGAGTGTTCTGCTTGTTTTCCTTGAAGAGTTTTATAGCATCAGGCCTTACATTTAGGTCTTTAATACATTTTAAGTTTATTTTTCAAAAGGGTATTACATGTACCAAAATGTTCATTGCAGCTCTATTTACAACAGCCAGGACAAGGAAGCAACCTAAGTGTCCACCAACAGATGAATGGATAAAGAAGATGTGACACATATATACAATGGAATATCACTCAGCCATAAAAAGAAATGAAATTGAGTTATTTGTAGTGAGGTGGATGGACCTAGAGTCTGTCATACAGAGTGAAGTAAGTCAGAAAGAGAAAAATACCGTATGCTAACACATATATATGGAATCTAAAAAAAAAAAAAAAAGGTAATGAAGAACCTAGGGGCAAGATGGGAATAAAAACACAGACCTACTAGAGAATGGACTTCAGGATACAGGGAGGGGGAAGAGTAAGCTGGGACAAAGTGAGAGAGTGGCATGGACATATATACACTACCAAACATAAAATAGCTAGCTAGTGGGAAGCAGCCGCATAGCACTGGGAGATCAGCTTGGTGCTTTGTAACGACCTAGAGGGGTGGGATAGGGAGGGTGGGAGGGAGGGAGACACAAGAGAGAAGAGATATGGGGACATATGCATATGTATAATTGATTCACTTTGTTATAAAGCAGAAACTAACACACCATTGTAAAGCAATTATATTCCAATAAAGATGTAAAAAAAAGGGCGTTAAAGAATGTTCTAATTTCATTGCTTTACATGTAACTGTCCAGTTTTCCCAGCACAATTTACTAAATAGATGTCTTTACACCATTGTATAATCTTGCCACTTTTGTCATAAGATTAATTGACCCTAGGTGCATGGTTTGTTTTTCTTTTTTTTTTGCGGTATGCGGGTCTCTCACTGTTGTGGCCTCTCCCATTGCGGAGCACAGGCTCCGGATGCGCAGGCTCAGCGGCCATGGCTCACGGGCCTAGCCGCTCTGCGGCATGTGGGATCTTCCCAGACCGGGGCACGAACCTGCGTCCCCTGCATCGGCAGGCGGACTCTCAAGCACTGCGCCACCAGGGAAGCCCAGGTGCATGGTTTTATTTCTGGGCTTTCTATCCTGATCCATTGATCTATACCTCTGTTTTTGTGCCAGTACCAAACTGTCTTGATGACTGTAGCTTTGTAGAATAGTCTGAAGTCAGGGAACCTGATTCCTCCAGTTCCATTTTTCTTTCTGAAGATTACTTTGGATATTTGGGGGTCTTTTGTGTCTCTGTACAAATTTAAAATTTTTTGTTCTAGGTCTGTGAAAAATGCCATTGGTAATCTGCTAGGGATTGCAGTGAATCTGTCAATTGCCTTGGGGAGTATAGTCATTGTGACAATATTGATCCTTCCAATCCAAGAACATGTTATATCTTTCCATCTGTTTGTGTCATCATTGACTTCTTTCATTGGTGTCTTATAGCTTTCAGAATTACAGGTGTTCTGTCTTCTTAGGTAGGTTTATTCCTGAATACTTTATTATTTTTGATGTGATGGTAAATGGGATTGTTTCTTCAATTTCTCTTTCTGATCTTCCGTTGTTAGTGTATAGGAATGCAAGAAGTTTCTGTGTATTAATTTTGTATCCTGCAACTTTACTGAATTCATTGATGGATTCCAGTAGTTTTCTGGTGGCATCTTTAGAATTTTCTATGTAGAGTATCATGTCATCTGGAAACAGTGAGTTTTACTTCTTTTCCAATTTGCTTCTCTGATTGCCACAGCTAGGACTTCCAAAACTATGTTGAATAAAAGTGGTAAGAGAGGACATCCTTATCTTGTTCCTGATCTTAGAGGAAATGCTTCCAGCTTTTCACCGTTGAGTATGATGTTAGCTGTAGATCTGTCATATATGGCCTTTATTATGTTGAGGTATGTTCCCTCTGTTCCCACTTTCTGGAGAGTTTTTATCATAAATTGGTGTTGAATTTTGTCAAAAGCTTTTTCTGCATTTACTGAGACGATGATATGGTTTTTATTCTTGTTTGTTGACATGGTGTATCACACTGACTGATTTGCAGACACTGAAAAATCCTTGCATCCCTGCGATAAATCCCACTTGATCATAGTGCATGATCCTTTTAATGTATTGTTGGATTTGGTTTGCTAGTATTTTGTTGAGTGTTTTTGCATCTGTGTTCATCAGTAATACTGGCCTGCAGTTTTCTTTTTTTTCTGGTATCTTTGTCTGGTTTTGGTATCATAAAATGAGTTTGGGAGCATTCCTTCCTCTGCAGTGTTTTGGAATACTTTCAGAAGGATAGGTGTTAAGTCTTCTCTAAATGTTTGATAGAATTCACCTGTGAAGCCATCTGGTCCTGAACTTTTGTTTGTTGGAAGGTTTTGGATCACAATTTCAATTTCAGTACTTGTGATTGGTCTATTCATATTTGCAATTTCTTCCTGATTCAGTATTGGGGGATTGTATCTTTCTAAGTTTATCATTTCTTCCTGGTTGTTCATTTTGTTGGCATATAGTTGCTTGTAGTGTCTCTAATGATCCTTTGTATTTCTGTGGTGTCGGCTGTATTTTCTCCTTTTGCATTTCTAATTTTATTGATTTGCGCCCTCTCCTTTTCTTAATGAGTCTGGCTAAAGGTTTATCAATTTTGTTTATCTTTTCAGAGAACCAAAAGTTCAGAGACCTTTTGTTTGCTCTTCTTTCTCTAGTTGCTTTAGATGTAAGGTTAGGTTGTTTATTTGAGCTTTTTCTTGTTTCCTGAGGTAAGCTTGCATTGCTATAACTTCCCTCTTAGAACTGCTTTTTCTGTGTCCCATAGGTTTTGGATCATTGTGCTTTTGTCTCTAGGTATTTCTTGATTTCCTCTTTGATTTCTTCAGTGATCCACTGCTTCTTTAGTAGCATATTGTTTAAGCTCCATGTGTTTTTGTTTTTTTAGTTTTTTCTTGTAGTTGATTTCTAATCTCATAGCATTGTGGTTGAAAAGATGCTTGATATGATTTCCACTTTCTTAAATTAACTGCGGCTTGCTTTGAGGCCCAGCATGTGATCAGTCCTGGAGAATGTTCCATGTGCACTTGAGAAGAATGTGTATTCTGCTGCTTTTGGATGTAATGCTCTATAAATATCATTTAAATTCCCCTGGTCTAATGTGTCATTTAAGGCCTGTGTTTCCTTATTGATTTTTTTGTCTGGATGATCTGTCCACTGATGAAAGTTGGGTGTTAAAGTCCCCCACTATTATTGTGTTACTGTCGATTTCTCCTTTTATGGCTGTTACTTTTTGCCTTATATATTGCGGTGCTTCTATATTGGGTGCATATATACTTAAAATTGTTGCATCTTTTTCTTGGATTGATCCCTTGATCATTATGTTGTGTCCTTCTTTGTCTCTTGTAACAGTCTTTATTTTAAAGTCTATTTTGTCTGATATGAGTATTGCTACTCCAGCTTTCTTTAAATTTCCATTTGCATGGAATACCTTCTTCCATCCCCTCACTTTCAGTCTGTATGTGTCTCTAGATCTGAAGTGGGTCTCTTGTAGACAGCATATACATACAGGTCTTGTTTTTGTACACATTCAGCAAGTCTGTCTTTTGGTTGGACTATTTAACCCATTTACATCTAAGGTAATTATCGATATATATGTCCTGTTACCATTTTGTTAACTGGTTTGGATTTTTTGTAGGTCTTTTTTCTTTCCTTCCTCTTTTGTTCTCTTCTCTTGTGATGTGATGACTAACTTTAGTGCTGTGTTTGGATTCCTTTTTCTTTTCTGTGTATCTATTGTAGATTTTCAGTATGTGGTTACCATGAAGTGTTTTGTGTGGTTTTTTTTTTTTTCTTTAAAGATTTTTTGATGTGGACCAATTTTAAAGTCTTTATTGAATTTTGTTACAACATTGCTTCTGTTTTATATTTTGGTCTTTTGGCCCCAAGGCATCTGGGATCTCAGCTCCCTGACCAGGGATCGAACCTGCACCCCCTGCACTGGAAGGCAAAGTCTTAATCAGTGTACCACCAGGGAAGTCCCTATCATGAGGTTTTGATATAGTAGTCTATGTATAAATAAGATTGTTTTAAGTTGCTGGTCTTTTAATTTTAAATGCATTTTCTGTATCCTGTATTTGTACTCTCCTCTTCTCATGATTGCTGGTTTTGATGTCATATTTGTGTGTGGATGATTTTCTACCTCTGTGCTTCCTGTACTGGGGTATCCATTTCCTTCTGTAGGTTTGGGAAGTTTTCTGCCATAATTTCTTCAAATGCATTTTCCATCCCCTATTCTCTTTCTTCCCCTCCTGGAATCCCTATTATGCATAAATTTGCATGGTTTATATGATCCCATAGGTCTCTTACATTGTTTTCATTTTTTTTCATTTGGCTTTCTGTCTTCTGTCCTGATGGGGTGATTTCCATTATTCTATCTTCCAGGTCACTTATTCATTCTTCTGCATTATTTCTTCTGCTATTCACTACCTTTAGTTCAGTCTTTGTCTTGACAAATGAGTTTTCTGATTTTTCTTGGTTCCTCTTTATAGTGTCTAGTTCCTTTTAACAGTACTCTGCATTTCTTTCAACAGCCTTTCTTAATTCCTTCAGTATTTTTCATTATCTCCTTTTTGAAACTGGTGTCTATTAGACTGAAGAGATCTGTTTCATTGTTTGTTCTTTCAGGGGAATTCTCTTGGTCTTTTAACTGGGAGTGGTCCCTCTGCTTCTTCATTTTATTTATATTTCTCTTATTCTGTGAGTTTACGAGAAACAGTTGTCTATTGTGGTCTTGGAGGGTTATTTATATGTGGGAGCATCCCTGTGTAGCTCATGTGGGTTTAA
Source organism: Lipotes vexillifer (assembly GCF_000442215.2). Classification (NCBI taxonomy): domain Eukaryota; kingdom Metazoa; phylum Chordata; class Mammalia; order Artiodactyla; family Lipotidae; genus Lipotes; species Lipotes vexillifer. The sequence continues at coordinate 752,016 of NW_006775627.1, read as the reverse complement.
TATTTTTGGTGCAAGGGCTGTTTTTAGTATGGATGCCTGTCGCCGCTTTCCTCAGTATGTGCTAGTCGTTATCCCCTTGAAGGGGGTGCACAGATGCAGCAGCTGGTGCCTGGTCTGTGGGGTTTTCAGCAGTGGTGGCAGCTCACGTGAACCCCTGGAGCACACAGTGGGAGCAGAGGTGGCTCACGACTGCTTCTGGAGTCCAGCAGGGTGGAGTTGGTGGCTTGAGACCACTCCTAAAGTATAGGGGCGGTGGTGGCTCACAGTTGGTCCTGAAGCCTAGGGGACAGTGGTGGCTCACAATTGCTTTTGGAGCTCATGCAGGCTGTGTCTTGCCACCTGAGAGCTCACGCAGGAAAAAAAGCTGTAATGGCGGGCCCCACCCCTCCCCTTGTGCACCACCCACACAACGGCACCTGGCTTCTAAGGCAGCCCAGGCTTCCTGTGTGTACACCCGCGGGTGCAGCTACACCAGACTCCAGCTTCTTCAGGGTGTTTCCATGCAGCCCACCCCAGTCCTCTCCCCGGGTCTGATCTCCAAAGCCTGAGGTTCCACACCCAGCCCCCACCAGCACTGGCAGATGCGTGTTTCAGGCTGGGGAGTGCAGAGTGGTGGCACTGACCATCTGTGCAGGTCTCTCTCCATTCTAGCTGCTGCAAACCGGTTGCTGCATTCTCCTCTGAGGCTCAGAAACACCCCCTCTGTCCCAGCTGATCTTCCCATCAGGGGAATTCCCTGGGTGCAGGAACATTTCCTCTTTCACAGCTCCCTCCCAGGGGAGCAGGTCCCATCCCCAATTCCTTTCTCACTTGCTTTTTTTCTTCCTTTTTAATTTTGTCCTACCCAGTTATGTGGAGATTTTCTTGCCCTTTCAGAGGTCTGAGGTCTTCTGCTAGCATGCAGTAGATATTCAGTGAGATTCATTCCACATGTAGAGGTATTTTTGATGCATTCGTGGGAGGAGATGAGCTTCACATCCTGCTACTCCCCTGTCTTGATTGCTCCCCCCCACCATTTGCCTTTCTTGACCCATAATCTTGGGTTTCAAAATTTTGTTCTCTCTGCCTTCTGGTATCACTAAAAAGAGGAGTGTGATCAGAATATGGTTTCAGAAGGAGGATTCGAATATTAGTCTTATCCTTTCTGCGAATTCCAGCACATTACTCAAATTCTCTGAGTCTAGAATCACTTACTTTCTTAAAACAGGATTATAATATTGACCTTCGGAGTGCCATGGAAACCAAATAAAAGCATGAAAGAGCTTTAAAACTATAAATGTCAATAGTAATATCTATAATGCCAAATATTTTGTTAAGAACTAGGATGACTACCCTATAATGAAGCCACAGAATCTAGAAGCTAAATTGGATTAGACAGGAAGTGAAGGTCGAAATTTCTGGCCCCCAATTGTTTGTATGATTTTGCTAATGTGTGTGATATATAATACTACTGATATTATTTAAAGTCAACCTTGGGAGGCCAGTTTCTTGAATAATGATCACCTTACAATATTACTGAAATGCATTCATTATTAGTTGAAGTTATAATTACCACTGATAGGTCAGATTACATTAACTTGTCTTTTGGTTAACCATGAAATCTGACGGAAGGCAAATTTCTGCACTTAAGAAATCTGTCGAAAGCTAAAACGTATTATGTTCTGAAAAGTTAGTTCATGTTTATTAATGAACAGTGAGAAAATATCAAGAAAAACCATAATGTGATGTGATTAGGCATGAAGTGCTACGGAATTACAATGCACGGAATTCCTAACTTTGCCTGGGGGAGGCAGAAGAGGTTTCACAGAGGATCAGACTTTTGAGTCTTGTTAGGCAGACAAAGGCATTCCAAGGGCAGGTGGCATGTGCAAAGACAGGGCTGAGAAGAGCATGGTGCTAGATGCTGAAGTAGAGGAAGAGGGAAAAGAAATACGGATGGAAGGGTAATCCTGGGGTGTATTATTATCGAAATAATGCTGTAGTTTAGACTTTACCCTGGAAAGTCATCCTAAATATTAAGCAGAGGGCGAGTTTTCGATTTTTTAGAATTAATATGAGAGTTCCTACAGAGGCCTGGAACAGCAAGAGACAAGAGGCTGGAAGATCAGCTGGGAAACTGCACTAGTCCGGGAGAGGGGTAATAAAGTTCTTCATTAGAGTGGTGGGCTAGGAGAAGATGGACAGGATGTGATAGTTAGCTATTCAGCAGAGAGAACTGATAGGACTTGTTAACCAATTAGTGTGAGGGAAGGGGAGAACTCAGGATGATTTGGAGATTCTGAGAGAGAAAAGGTTTGTAATCTGTCAAGAGAGCAGTAATTAGATCTATATGCAGAATTTTCTACTAGCTAGGTTAAGTCAAATTAGACAGTACATTTCTGAAGTAAGCTCAAACACAGCCTTAAAGTATAAGATGTGCTACTGAGGATGACCTATATAACACATGACAAAGTAAGTATAGATGCACAGATTTTAGAATAATTCTGAAAACACTGACTAGTGGATAAGTTTATAAAATCCTATTAGGAATAAAGCATAGGATGCAGGATTAAAAACAAAATATCACATCGGCAATAAAAATTTACTTAAAACTTTGTATTTTTAAACAACTTGGTATTTCACAGTCATTCATTGAGCCATTCAACCAGTAAACAATTACTTTGCACCATCTGTGTACCTGGAAATATACCTGATGCTGGTGGTTGTATGTTGTTTGGTATTTCTGGAGTACTAGGTCGTTCTACTGAATTTATAAACAAATAATTCACTTTATATTTGTTTTTAAGTAGACAGTCCAGAGCACCACTATTATGTATTTGGAAAAAGTGCTGGGGCCAAGTAACCTGGGTGATACAAAAGTCACGTGACAGATGAGGGGCTTCTTCAAATCTTACATGCAAGGGCACTGTTGCCACCAATGGCTTTAACATATTCACAAGGAAAGAGGTCTGTTTTTTAAAGAAACCAGGTTGGGTCACTGAGTCAGAGGGAAATGCTGCAATACAGGAACAGCTTGAGACAGTCAGAATGAAAATATTACATGCATTACCTTAAACAGTAGTTCAGAGAAGGAAAAAAAGACAAAACAGAGTATAGAAACCAAGAGAGAAGCCATGGCAGGAAGACAACTTAGGCCTGAAGAAAGTATGAGTAAGGTTTGGGCAAATGAAGTGGGAGGATGGCCCATATTTTAGACTTGGAGTAAGCAGAAAAGGTAAGAAGTTAAAGTAATTAAGAGCAGTCTTTCAAATAATATCTGAATATGAGCTGGAGCAGACAGTGTGAGAAACAACATGACCTGAGGAAGTCCAAAGGTGGGAGACAATCTTAAAAGATGATAAAAATAATAAGAAATTAAAAGTGTTGACATCACCATAAGAACAAGATTTTTCCCTTCTAATCTTTGCCCTAACTAGGAATTAGGAATGTTTTATTTGTAAGCAGACGGGACTGTTCTATAAATTCAAACCTTCAGCGAGTGACAGCATTAGTAAATGGAACAAGTCGAGTGTATCTGGTTCTCTGAGCTGCCCTCCTTGAGGCATGCCCACCTCTTTGTGCACACTGCCCCACCCAGGCAGCTCTGACTGCCTATGGCATCATCCTGAGACAAGGCATAGGGGTTGGAAGAACTGAACGACAGCTCGAGGACTTCCTCTGAGATCGCAAACTCTTCTCAGCCAGTACTTTGACAGACACATAAGTAACATACATTCCCTTCCCTTCCCCCTTTCCCCCATCTCCCTTCTTTCCTTTTCTCCTCCCACTCTTCTATTCATCCAATATTTATACTCAGCCAGATACTGTTCTAAATCTTCATAGCAGTGAAGACCCAGTTCCTGGCCACTTGATGCTTATGATCTATTATTTACAATTTTTGTTTTGCTTTGTTTTACAAATGCAATATAAAACAAAGGACCAAGAACAGGATAAGAGGATGGAGGGCAATGAGGTGTTATTGACATAGGATGGCTGGGGAAGGGCACCCTCAGGAAGAGGCAGCATGAGAGCAAAGTTCTGAGTGGAATAAAGCAGAACATACTCCAGGAAGAGGGAACAGCAACTGGAGAGTCTCAAGGAACTAACCTGCCTGGGCTGTTGCTTACCTAATATCTACTATCCCTTCCTTTTTCACTATCAGAGTTCTGATTTTATTCTACGTGGCACTGTGTTCAGCTAGAAGATAACATTTCCCACTCTGTTTTGCAGCTACAGAGGTGCTTCTAGAAAGGGTTTTTTTTTTTTTTTTTTTAAAGAAAGAAAAGATGACTCACTGAGGAGGTATGCCCTTTGGCCCACCTCCACCTTCCCCATCCAGGAACATCAATGCCTAGAGCTGCAGTGGTCATCTTGGACGTGATACTTAAAATGGAAGTTTGGCTAATGATGGTAGAAGAAAAAGACAGAAGGACTCAGACTTCCTGATGATACCGTGGAATCTCTGGGCCATTCCCGGCACAATCTACTTTAAAATTTCTTTAACATAAGAGAAAAATAAAAGCCATAATTATTTAGGCCACTAGAGTATGAGGGGGAGAATAACCGCTACTTTCAGCTGAAAGCATTTCTAAACTATTTGGAGGCAAGGCGTAGAAACAGAGGTGAGTTGTGAGAATACTGCAGTAATCTGTGTGAGAAATGACCAGGGTGGCAGCAGTAGAGGTGGTAAAAGTGATGGGATTCTAGACATATTTTGAAGGTAGAGCTAACAGGGATTTGCTGACAGACTGGACGTGGTATATGAGAAGAAAGATGAGACAAAGGTTAACTAGAAGGTTTGGGACTGGAGTAAATGGATAAATGGTAATGCCATTTACTGAAATGAGAAAAAGAGGAGGAGTAGATCTGGAGGGAAGGAAAAGATCCAGTATTGTGTTTTGGACAGGTTAAGCTGGAGAGCCTCCTAGGCAGCTGAGTGGGAATGCAAATAGGCAGTGGTGTAGATGAGTTGGGACTGGACACTGGACGTAAAGCCGGGGGCCTGGATGAAGTCACCTAGAGCAGTGAAGGTATTAAAGGGGAAAACATTTGAGAAATGGTGTCTAGAACACTCTGACATTTAAAGGTCATAAAGAGAAGACAGATCTAACAAAGGAGGGTGAAACAGAGCGGTCAGCTGGGAAAATACCAGGTAAGCCCAGCATCCCGGAAGACAAGTCAAGGACGTCTTTCATGAAGGAGGGGGTAAGCTGTGCTAAGTACATTGTCAGGCCCAGAAAGCAGAGAACTGAGAATCAGACCTGGGTCTGGCAGCACAGAGGGCACTGGCCACCCTGCAGAAGCAGCCTCCCTGGAGTGCAGGAGTGGAGGAGACAGTGAAGACAGCAGACAGAAATCCTTCAGAGGAAATTTGCTACAGTGGAAAATGGAGCTGTAATTGGAAGGGGAGAGTAACCGGAGACTTAAGAGCTGGGTTTTATTTACTAACGTCTTTAAAGCGGGCAGGTGTCACAGCATATTTATGTGCTGACTGGGAAGAAGATGATGGTACAGGAGAGACAGAACAGCAGAAGTGTAAAGCCCTTCAGGAGGGGAGGCGAGGCATCCAGTGCCCACAGGGAACAGCTGTTGCAGGTGGGGTGGCAGACCTGGGGACAGGAAGAGGGAGACGTTCTCTTCCAGGTGCTCACGTTTTCTCAGTGAGGTAGGAGGCAAGGTTTCTAGCTGAGGACAAGAAAAGGGGAAAGGGTGTCAGAGGTTTGTGGAGAGGAGAAAGTATAAAAGGGGGATGGAGTCAGTGAATTCATTAGAGATTGCCAGGCAGAATCTGAGGGCCCATCTGGGGTCTCTGGTCATGATTTAAAGTGAGACCAGTCACTTTAATGACCAGTCATTTTTCTTATAACCATTTCAGCTGCTCAAGGGCAGGTGTGGAATAAGCAGCATAACAGCCAAAAAGAAGAGAAAGGGAGTTGATTGCATTAGAAGGTATAATCAGTGGATATTTACCTGGTTTTCGTTCCAAAAGCTGTTGTAAATGAAACACGGCTTGTTCGTAGTCCTGTTTTCTGAACATGAGATCTGCCATCATCTATAAAGGTAAACGTTGGTTCTAAAAATACTGCCATATATTTTACAAAGCATAGTATTCCTATCAAGATTGGTTGCTATGAAAACACATATGAGAAACATGAGGAGGGCAAAGTTTTATAAAACGGAGCCATTTAAATGTCAAGTATACCTTAAGCAGATTAGCACTGAGATCAGTATAACAGAAGATAATCAAGGATGTGAAACATTTCTGTTTGCCAAAACTGTATTTTTAGCATAAAATATGTTTCAAGTAGTTATTCTAAAAACAGAAACTTGAAGGGAACTGCACACTCTCTGTGTCTCACCTGGCTAAAATAACGAGAAGATTTTAAAAGAAAACCCAGAACATTCTGAAACCTTAAGTATTTCAAAGGAATTTAAAATGAGCAAGTGCTTTAAAAGGGAGAGGTCTTATATTTCTTTTCAGTTACAGTGACTCATTTGTAAAATTATTAAATGAACCTCACAAACTGTCATCTATGTAGCTGTTTGAAAAGCTACCAAAAACCTCAACCCAGGTAAAAATGAGAAAGAAAAGCAAAACTCTATTTAATAAACACACACCTTAAAATGATACATGAAGAATTTTTTCTGTAACTCAGAAAGTGCCACTGAAACTGATAACAGTTACTCTTTAGCAAATTAGAGCTTTACCACATGAACTCCTCCTGACCAAGCATAAAGAAAAATTAACTAGGCCCAAAAAGGGCAAGCAAAAGCCTGACCTAAGTTCACCATTCTTATAAAGTAAAGAGAGTCTTGGTGTTTATTGGTAAAATATACTAATAATGTTAAAAGTGTTATTTCTTCCAAAAGCCAACATGAGCCAGGCATCTCATCTACTATGAGTTTTATCAGTTAAAATTTGAAACTGCCCCATGGAATAAATATAAAACACAACTGCCTTTACAGCAGTGAATTCTCCTGGACTAACCATGGTGGCAGCTTCATTGTCCTGGTCACTCTGGAGAAGCAGAGCACAGTGCCGCAGGCAGGCGTCAGGGTCATCTTGTGCCAGGTATAATCGTGCCAGCTCCAGCATTATCTACAGAGAAGAAGGGCAAGATTAGTCAGAAAATGTTTGGAATAAAAAGTGAAATAGGAAAATGTGTAGGCACAGATGAAACTTTATTTGACCAAAAGTTATTGCAATAAAAAGGCCAAGCATGATAAGCAGGAAAACTATAGGTTTGCTCATCTCTAGTTTCTCTTATACTGGGGAAAAAAAAAAAGGAAAAACAGGCTGTGCCTCACTTGAAAAGTAGAGAGACACAAAGCATTGTGAAAAGAACACTGGTCTTAAATTAGGAGCTACGATTCTAGTCCAAGCTTCTCCATGATGGAGCCCTTTACCTCTCTAAACCTGTTTCCTCATTTGTAAAATAAAAAGCTTGAAGCAGATATGCTCCAGGTTTACAACTATGATTCCAGTTACTTTAGTGACCACTGAACAAGGTACCTATTTGGTTATGACTTAGTAAAGATTATCTTTGCCTTACATCTGAAAGAGTTGTATTATTTCAAAACGCCCAATCTTAAACTTTAAATTCTAGAACATGGTTGTCTTGTATTCTACATCACTTATTTAAATATTTAGCCATTTACTAGAGTATTGTTTTAAAATGTTGATCATCTATCAAGATCTGAGAGTAGTAACATTTTAGTTTATAAAACTGGCCATGACAACCAGTGGATCACTGAAGAAATCAAAGAGGAAATTAAAAATTACCTAGAGACAAATGACAATGAAAACATCATGATCCAAAACGTATGGGATGCAGAAAAAACAGTTCTATGAGAAGTTTACAGAAATACAATCCTACCTCAGGAAACAAGGCAACTCTCAAATCAACAACCTAACCTTACACCTAAAGCAACTAGAGAAAGAAAAACAAAGAAAACCCAAAGTTAGTAGATGGAAAGAAGTCATAAAGATCAGAGCAGAAATAAATGAAATAGAGACTAAAAAAAAACCAATAGAAAAGATCAATGAAACTAAAAGCTAGTTCTCTGAAAACATAAACAAAATTGATAAACCTTTAGCAAGACTCTTCAAGAAAAAAAGGGAGAGGACAAAAATCAATAAAATTAGAAATGAAAAAGGAGAAGTTACAACGGACACCACAGAAATACAGAGGATCATAAGAGACACTACAAGCAACTATATGCCAAAAAAATGGACAACCTGGAAGAAATAACAAATTCCTAGAAAGATACAATCTCCCAATACTGAATCAGGAAGAAATTGCAAATATGAAAAGACCAATCTCAAGTACTGAAATTGTGATTTAAAAAAAACCTTCCAACAAGCAAAACTGCAACACCAGATGACTTCACAGGTAAATTCTACCAAACATTTAGAGAAGAGCTAATACCTATCCTTCTGAAAGTATTCCAAAGTACTGCAGAGGAAGGAACACTCCCAAACTCATTTTATGAGGCCACCATCATCCTGATACCAAAACCAGACAGAGATACCAGAAGAAAAGAAAACTACAGGCCAATATTACTGATGAACACAGACGCAAAAACACTCAACAAAATACTGGCAAACCAAATCCAACAATACATTAAAAGGATCATACACCATGATCAAGTGGGATTTATCCCAGGGATGTAAGGATTCTTCAGTATCTGCAAATCAATCAGTGTGATATACCATATCAACAAACTGAATAAAAACCATATCATCAACTCAATAGATGCAGAAAAAGCGTTTGACAAAATTCAACACCGATTATAAAAACTCTCCAGCAAGTAGGAATACAGGGAACATACCTCAACATAATATAGACCATATATGACAAACCTACAGCTAACATCATAGTCAATGGTGAAAAGCTGAAAGCATTTCCTCCAAGATCAGGAAAAAGACAAGGATGTCCCCGCTTGCCACTCTTATTCAACATAGTTTTGGAAGTCCTAGCCATGGCAATCAGAGAAGAAAAAGGAATCCAAATTGGCAAAGAAGGAGTAAAACTCACTGTTTCCAGATGACATGATGATACTATACATAGAAAATCCTTAAGATGCTACCAGAAAACTACTAGAGCCCATCAACGAAAACAGTAAAGTTGCAGGATACAAAATTTAATACACAGAAATCTCTTGCATTCCTACACACTAACAACGAAAGATCAGAAAGAGAAATTAAAGAAACAATCCCATTTACCATCAGATCAAAAAGAATAAAATACCTAGAAATAAACCTACCTAAGGAAGCAAAAGACCTGTAATTCTGAAAACTATAAGACACCAGTGAAAGAAATCAATGATGACACAAACAGATGGAAAGATATAACATGTTCTTGGATTGGAAGAATCAATACTGTCACAATGACTATACTCCCCAAGGCAATTGACAGATTCACTGCAATCCCTAGCAGATTACCAATGGCATTTTTCACAGACCTAGAACAAAAAATTTTAAATTTGTACAGAGACACAAAAGACCCCAAATAGCCAAAGCAATCTTCAGAAAGAAAAACGGAGCTGGAGGAATCAGGTTCCCTGATTTCAGACTATTCTATAAAGCTACAGTCATCAAAACAGTATGTTACTGGCCCAAAAACAGAAATATAGATCCATGGAACAGGATAGAATGCCCAGAAATAAACCCGCACCCCTATGGTCAATTAGTCTACAACAAAGGAGTCAAGACTATGCAAAGGAGAAAAGACAGTCTCTTCAATAAATTGTGCTGGGAAAACTGGACAGCTACATGTAAATGAATGAAATTACAACATTCTCTAACACCATACACAAAAATAAACTCAAAATGGATCAAAAACCTACATGTAAGTCCAGACACTATAAAACTCTTAGAGGAAAACATAGGCAGAACATTCTCTGACATAGACTGCAGCAATATCTTTTTAGATCCACCTCCTAGAGTAATGGAAAAAAAAAAACCCCAAAACAAATTAAACTTAAAAGCGTCTGCACAGCAAAGGAAACCATAAACAAAAAGACAACCCACAGAATGGGAGAAAATATTTGCAAACAATGCAAATGACAAGGGATTAACCTCCAAAATTTACAAACAGCTCATGCAGCTCAACGTTAAAAAAGGAAACAACCGAACCAAAAAATGGGCAAAAGATCTAAATAGACATTTCTCCAAAGAAGACACAGAGACGGCCAAAAAGCACATGAGAAGATGCTCAACGTCACTAATCATTAGAGAAACGCAAATCAAAACCACAATGAGTTATCACCTCAAACTGGTCAGAATGGCCATCATCAAAAAGTCTACAAACAGAAACAGATGCTGGAAAGGGCGTGGAGAAAAGGGAACCCTCCTACACTGTTTGTGGGAATGTAAATTGGTACAACCACTATGGGGAACAGTATGGAGTTTCCTTAGAAAAAAACTAAAAATAGAACTATTGTATGATCCAGCAATCGCATTCCTGGGCATATATCCAGAGAAAACCATAATGCGAAATGATACATGCATCTCACTGTTCACTGCAGCACTGTTTACAATAGCCAACACATGGAAGCAACCTAAATGTCCATCGACAGAGGAATGGATAAAGAAGATGTGGTACATATACACAATGGAGTACTACTCAGCTATTAAAATAATGAAATAATCCCATTTGCAGCAGCATGGATGGACCTAGAGATTATCACACTAAGTGAAGTAAGTCAGAAAGAGAAAAACAAATATCATACGATATCACTCACATGTGGACTCTAATTTTTAAAAAATGAAACAAATGAACTTATTTACAAAACAGAAATAGACTCACAGATATTGAAAACAAACTTATGGTTACCAAAGGGGAAACGTGGCGGGGGAGGGATAAATCAGGAGTTTGGGATTCACATACACACACTACTATACACAAGACAGGTAACCAACAAGGACCTACTGCATAGCACAGGGAACTCTACTCAACATTCTGTGATAACCTATATGAGAAAAGAATCTGATAAAGAATGAATATATGTATATGTATAACTGAATCACTTTGCTGTATACCTGAAACTAATACAACATTGTGAATCAACTATACACTCCAATATAATTAAAATAAAATTTTCAAAAAAATTAAACCGGCCATGTATATAAGTTTTCTACACTAATATTATCTTTACATTCATTCTCACGCTGTGCCATTTGAAGTTAAGAGATTCAATCTAGTTGCTTTTGTATATCCAGCACCAAACAGCAATTAAAATAGCTGTTTAGTAAACTGAATCAAATCCTCTAGATTCTGATATTTATTCGAATTTGAGAATTGTTTTAAAGTAATTATTAAAACACAGATGAATGTAAAAAGAGCTTATAGATTTACTTTATATCACTTCATAATAATTTTAGACTAACATTATTAAGGCATCATGTATTTTGAAGTATTTCTGAAACCAATATTAATATTTTAACTTGCATTTTTATTACATTTCTTTTCAAATCTTTATAAATAAGCTGTTAAGAAGTTTACATTTGGGGAAATTAGATGACATCTGGAATATAAAGTGCTTAAAATTTGATAAAAGTACTGACCTTATTATCTGTTTCACAATGAACAAGAGCCTCTCTATAAAATTTAATTGCTTTTTCATAGTCTCGCTGAGCAACAGAATGTTTTGCAATCTCTGCACAAATTTCAGCTGCTAAATGTTTCTGTGCAGGAACTGCATCTGGCTGTTCCATCTGAACACGTTTTAGTACCCGAGCTTGTAATTCTCGAGCCTAGAAAAATATAAGAATAAAAAGGAATTTTAAATAGAAATTAAACAATTCTCAGTAACTCACATGTAGCATAATTTTACAGATTTATTTAAGCATTAATGGCCCTCAATCTAACAAAGCCTGATCCAAAGAAAATGTCTTAATTGAGGTTTTAAAAATGTACTTGTGGGCTTCCCTGGTGGTGCAGTGGTTGAGAGTCCGCCAGCCGACGCAGGGGACACGGGTTCGTGCCCCGGTCCGGGAAGATCCCACATGCCGCGGAGCGGCTGGGCCCGTGAGCCATGGCCGCTGGGCCTGCGCGTCCGGAGCCTGTGTTCCGCAACGGGGGAGGGCACAACGGTTAGAGGCCCGCGTACCGCAAAAGAAAAAAAAAAATTAAAAAAAAAATAAATAAATAAAAATGTACTTGTTTGCAAATAAGCCAGTATGCACTTATCTTTGCAACTAAAATGCTATAAAAGTACTGAATCGTTTCCCACTGTTATAAGAATATGCACAGGAAACTCAATAAGGAGGAAATGCAACCATGAAACAAATATTTAGAAACGATGTCTACATGTTGTAATTAAAAAAATGAAAACTGTAAATGTTTATTAAATTAATAAAATAGTACCTAAAAGTTACTGAATCAAATACTGGCATGTTTCAGGGAGTAAGTACATCCACATATTGTCAATGGCATATAAATCAGTCCAGTCTTTCTGGGGAGCACCCTCGTAAAACATACGACCTCCCTAAAATTAACACGCTATTGAACTTAGCTGTTTCATTCTTGGGAAGGTATTAAGGACATCACTTAGAAGGAAAAAAGGAAACACGTTATTTGTTATTTTAAAAAATTGGCCTGTTGTAAAAACAAAACAACAACAACAACAAAACAAAAACAAATCTGGAAGCAACCCAAATGTCTGATGATAAGGAAATGCCTAACCAATTGATGGTGTATATACCTGGTCCCACACTACGCACAGACACTCCTAAGGAGGTAGGGGCCTTCCTCAGACTAAAAATGTAGAGTAATGTGCTAAATTGGAGGAGTATCAGCCTTCCCACCCACAAGTCTGGTTTCTGAAACATCGAGACCTTCCTTTAACAAGTGACAGAGAACTCCTAGGCGTTAGGCCTTTACAATAAACTTTAACTTTGAGCTAATCATTCACTCATGCATTCATGCATTCATTTAATGAACAATAAATGCCCACCATCTGCCAAACATTATGCTACACACAGCGAGCCCTTCTGGGGACTCCTGTCAAAACGTTGGTTGACAACTGGTATTTGATGAAGATGGTCTAAAGCTGATTATTTTGGGGAACCACAGGTCATAATATTTTAGGGTATCATGATAAGCATTCTTTTGGAAATGAAAGAGAAAGGATTAAAAAATACTGTATATATAGCATGTGGTAAAGGTTAACACTGTTTCATGAAATTTTAATTTTGGTTATATTAATGTGTGTTTATAAGTATAGAGGTATGTGCACATTTGTGTATTTGATGTTTTATATTATGCATGTACCAGTGTGCACGGTTTTGCATATGTGCACACACACACACACACTCACAAAGAACTCTGAAACAACTGGTCTAAATAGGGGCAGTACTCTTTTAGACCTGTTGTGCCAGCTTAATTATTAATTCTTCTTTCTTTCTCAAAAGTATTCTGGCTTGAATGATAAATTACATGGTTGCACTAGGTTAAAAGATATGCACTTCTTTCTCTAGACAGTGTGAGTTTTATCTCTGTATCAACTAAATCTCTAAATGTCAAATAGGTGGACCTCATGAGCTTAACTTCCTAGAGAAAAACCTTTATAAGTTAGGCTTTGTGATACCTTGCAATTTTCTTAAAGGTAAATCATTGGGGGGTTGGGAGGGGGTGGATCTTGAGCAAAAGTTTTTTTCATTTTTTTATTAAAGATATCATAAAACAATGCTCAATTTCTCTAAGTATATATAATAATCATTAAAAAACATTTTCACATAGAATAAAATTTTCTTGAAGAATTGTTACCATTCCCTATACTTTTCCTTGCTTTTATCAGAAATAAATTTAATGGTCTTTTACAATAAGCATATTAACCCTGACCTGTCAACACCATTACTTTTCCCTCCCCCTTCCTTTATTATAATATTCTTCTAAATTCCATCAAACCCTTGGGTAGAAGAAAGTATATATATAAACATCTTATTTCAAAGAATTCTTAATTTTCCCTTTTTATTTCAATAGCCTTATTGTATCTTACCGAAGACCACATCAAAGCAAAACATGCCAATAAAATCAGAATATCACATTACTTTTTATATGATGAAGATGGAGCTATACTAGAAAAATCCATACAAATGAATGTTAAGTGAAGGAAGCAAACACAAGTATAATCTGTACATATTAATTAAAACTATATAAAGTTATTATAATGTCCTAAAATTGTTAGTGTTTTATGGCGCATAGGTTTTTTATTTCTAGTTTAGATTTTATTTTCACAGAAAAGATAATGCCTATACTAAAGTGATTTTTCCTTTAACTGTTCCTGCAATTAAACAATTAAAATAATCTATGATTTCCTTTCAGCCATTCAAAAAAATTTCAAGCTCCTATCATGGTGAACATATTTGAAGATGGATCCCATGATTTTCACCTCTACTGTTCAATAAGAGGATGGGGATCAGTTAGGAGGAGTCTGGGCTAAAAGATAATAACAGATAAGGCTAAAAGATGACAGAGAGGGATGAAGAAATGTGGAGTTATTTCAGAAGTCCGAAACATATTTCATATTTCATGTTTAGCAACTATGCAAAAATATTATGATGCAACTCCCAAGTTCCATAATGTGGAGAATTATGCTCAATAAATGGTTGCTGAATAAATGAATTTAAAATATCAAACACTTTGATTACACTATTTGAATTGTATTGTAATTCTATATTCAAATTCAAGTTGTTTGTATTGTACCTCAATAAGATTTACTTTTTCAGAGATCAGAATGCAAAGAATATTATAGTTGGAAAGAACATTATAGCTCTTCAAATTTTATGAAAGGTGAAAAATCCCTGTGCTATAACATATAAACTTAAAATGAATTTGATTTTGGTTTGTTGGCATTGTCTAACCAAAGTTTGTCTTTTAGTGTTATTCAGCGTGTCTGCTCATAGAACACAGAAGCTCATGCAGCCAGTCACTGAGACTAATGATATTCATAATGGAATGAAATATGCCAAATTCACTTCTAAAATGTTTTGAAAGTCTAAATTTATGAAAATTACACTTTCCTTTTAGCTAATGGTAGCTAACCTCAGGTTAGGTGCCATTCCTTTATCACATAATTCAGAAAACAGGGATAAAACATACCAACAATTAAGGGTAAGATATTACATTGCTGAAGATTACATATCTTAATGAAATCATAAGCTTACATGGGGGTCACAGAAATCTAACAGTGTGAGCTCCATTCATTCACAACTTGAACAAAAAAATATTATTGGACATTGCCTGAAAAACACACACACATTTTGTGTGTTGAAATCTAGAGATATTGAATCTATTACTAAAAATCTTCTGTCAAAGAAACCTCAAGGTCTCAAAGGTGCTAATACTGAATTGTTCCAAACATTAAAGAAATAACATGTCTTAGAGACCAACCTTTCTAATGAACATATATGCACAAACCTTGAACAAAATATTAGGAACTATCTTTAAATTCCAGCAATGTCTTTTGAAAAATCACAACAGTGACATTCATTTCAGTACTGTACGGATGGTTTAACATTCAAAAATCAATCAATTTAATAAACAGGAAAAAAAAATTGGAGGAAAGTCACACGACCATTTTGATAGATGCAGAGAGTGCATTAGACAAAATTGTTAGCAAACTAGAAATTGAAAAATCATCAAAACACATCAGCCACTTAGGAATACATCTAAGGAAATGTGTACAAAACCTGTACGTTGAAAACCACAAAACATTAAAGGAAATTAAAGAAGATATAAATAAGTGGAAGAAAAAAATGAGTTCAACTCCTGCCTATGACACTAGTCATGTGACTTCACACAAGTTATTAAACCAAGCTCCCTCAGCTATAAAACAGGATTAAAAATATCAACCTTCCCTAATTGTTATAATAATTAGCGACAATACATTTAAACAGTACAATCCGCTGGCATTCAATCATTATTTCTATTTGACTTATTTTCTATGACAGTTGGGCCAAAAGACTGTCTTCCTTTTACGTGTGGCATATTTCCTTCTGAGACCATCACCCACCCTTAACCCCTTACAAACAAAGGCGTTTGTTTACCTGTTGTAATGAAGTAACTGCATCACCAGGTCTGTCCACTTTACTATAAACTTTTGCTAGAAGAACTTGAGAACGTCCATCCTCCGTGAGAGCTGACAGTTCATTTACTATGAAAGAATAAAATATAATGGGAAAAAATAATAATTCATTTTAAATAAACCTTTACATTTTTCTACAAGTTTTTATACTTGATTTTGTAAAATAGTGAATAAAGTTTAAAAAGGTTCAGTAAATTAACTGAAGAATGGCCAAATTGGAAAAAAAAAAAGATTTAGGATAAAAATTGTCTGGAAGAAAAGTTAAAGAACTGGAGGCTTTTCTTAGACATACAAGAGATAACAATACAACAACACAGAGAAGAGTTTCAATTTCCATTCTTTTTTTTCTTTTAAAGATTTAATTAATTAATTTGTTTGTTTGTTTATCTGTCTTCGTTGCTGCACATGGGCTTTCTCTAGTTGTGGTGAGCAGGGGCTACTCTTTGTTGCGGTGCATGGGTTCCTCATTGCGGTGGCTTCTTTTGTTGAGGAGCATGGGCTCTAGGCGTGTGGGTTCTAGAGCGCACAGGCCTCAGTAGTTGCGGCGCGTGGGGCTCAGTAGTTGAGGCGCGTGGGGCTCAGTAGTTGCAGCACATAGGGCTCAGGAGTTGCGGCGCATGGGCTCTAGGGTACATGGGCTCAGTAGTTGTGGCACATGGGCTTAGTTGCTCCTCAGCATGTGGGATCTTCCCAGATCAGAGATCGAACCTAGGTACCCAGCATTGGCAGGTGGATTCTTAACCACTGCACCACTAGAAAGTCCTCAATTTCCATTCTTAAGTGTATAAGCACTTCTGTTTATTGAAGTCATTTAAAAACAAGATAGGGTAGTTGGTACATGCAATTAAGAAGATAACTGCTATTTATTTTTAAATAACAGAACTTAATAAAGTATACATATATATATATACATACATATATACATAATAAACACTGACTTTGATGCCAACCTGTCTGGTTTCAAATCTAGGCTTTATCACTTTCTAGTTAACAAGGTCCTAGTCGAACAAGGTAGTTATCTATTCTGTGCCTCCCTTTCATCTGTAAAATAGGGGAAATAATAGTACCTTATCTCGTAAGATTACTGTAAAATTTTAAAAGTTAGTAAATTATTAAATAAGCTAATATATGCAAAGCAATTAAAGTCTTGTACATGTCAAGTGCTATTTAAATATTTGGTATTATTATTTTGTAATCTAAGAGTAATAAAAGAACTCTAGATACTTAACAAAAAGATGTTTCTTCTACCATTTATCGACAGCATGGCCTGAGCCATATTCTGTTTGAAGTGGTTTACATACATCATTATTTATTTAAAATCTCAACCTGAGAAGCAGGTTTTGTTATTGCTATTTTACAGGTAAGAAAAGCTCTAAGGTGGGACAAGGAACAAGGAAGCCGTGACAATGGTGAGAGCAGGCTGGAAGGAGAGGTCAGAGGAGCAACAGCATGCACGTGTGAAGGCCATGTAAGCCACTGTAAGACTGTGGTTAACTCAGAGAAATGGGAGACAAGGGGGAGCTTGAGCAGGTGTGATCAAACTTTGGTTGTTTAAAAGGTCCAGTAGTGCTGCTGGGTTGGGAAAGGCTGTGTCCAGCTGTGGGGTTGAGGATTGGGTAACAGGGAGACCAGGTGTAGGCTACTGCTTTAATCCACCTAAGAGACGATATAGCTAGGACAGGGTGACAGTAGTGGAAATAATGAGACACAGGAGAATTCTGAATGTATCTAGAAGGCAGAACCAAGAGGATTTCCTATGGGCAAGTGTGAAGGCAAGGATTTTGCTTCTTCAAAACTACAAAGAAGGCTGAAGTTATTGAGATAGAGAAGGCTGCACATAGAACAGATGGGGGAGGCAGATAAGGAATTCACTCTCAAACATGCTAAGTTGAAGATGTTTCTTAGAACCCTGGTGCTACTATATCAGCTAGGTGAACCTGGATAACTCAAGAAAATTGAGTATTAGATTCTAATTTTAAAATGTAGATAATTTTATTTGCCTCAAAAACTAATGTGAGCATGAATAACATATAATGAAATGCACATGAAGACACCTAAGTACACCACTGGATGTGCTCAGCAAATTATTAAATGAAAGTATTTATACTGCATAAATGTAATATACTTATGCCCATATAAGTAAAACATACTACTTGAATCTCTCCTCCTCTACAATCTTTTAAAAAATGCATATCCACATTTAGGGCATCTGTAGTGTTTCAAGCAAGGTCTGACAAGACTCATGCAAGTATTTTTACGGAATTAATAAATGCATTCAAATTAGGAGAATTTAACCATCAACTTCAAAGCTAAATTAAAAGACCATTTTAGACATATTAGAAAATTTAGAGTTGGCTTGCCTTATCTATGTATCCAAACATATTTTAAAACCACAGAAAACATGGTATTTGCAAAAATAAAAATGGGAGGGGAGGAGAAGGAAGGAACTCCAAACAAAAATTCCCGGAATCAGAGTGAAATGTGTAAAAAAGCTTATAATATGGTAAAGGTGGCATTTCAATAAATGACACTGAGATATAATTGGCTATCCATCTGGGAAACTATATAGTAAAAATTGTATGTGAATTAAAGTTCTCCATTATACAAATTAAAATTACAAAAACCCCAGAAAAATATAAGAAAACTTTTTTTAATGTTAGGATTAGGGAAACTTTTTCTGAGCATGACAAGAAATTCAAAAGTCAAAAAGAGAAAAGACTGGTAGGTATTATATATGATAATTAAATATTCTATTTGACCAATGAAATGATAAAGTAATTTGATAAAGAAAGGACAGCCTGGGAGAAAGTATCTGTAACATGAATAATAGGTAAGAGATTAATGAATAATAGGTAAAGGATTAAGACAAAAGATATGAGTGAAATAGTGAAAATACGATCTGTAGATATAATACTTAACCTCATCAATCATCAAAGAAATGTAAATTAAAAGTTTGTTTTCTCTATAATTAATACTACATAATGTTGGGACATTTTTAACCTGAAGAAAAAACAATGGAGCAAGATTCAATTCTAGGAAGTACACAGTGCTATATAAACAAGGATTCTATCTCAGTAATGTTTTCTTCTATCTAAATGTCTATCGATAGGGGACTCATCATATAAATTATGATATTGACATACGCTACCTATGTTAAAATACGCTACCTATGTTAAAAAATTTAAAAGTGCTATATTTGCCAAAATGAAGAAAGCCTATTAAATGAAAAATGCATACTGCAGACCTATAGGTATAATATGACTCCTTTTTGGTAGAAAAAAGTGTTATGTAATAGTGTGTGAGAGATAGGGGCAGGGAGATTGATCAGGACGTGGTTTTCTCTGGAGAGTCGGAGAGGGACACAACTTTCATTCACTTCTGTAATCCTCAAATTTTTGCAATGAACAAGCACTAGATTTTATTAAAACGTACAGATCTTTAAAAAGTAAGTTTATATGAACTTGTAAGAAGGCAATTTGATAGTATCCAATTAAATTTTAAGTACACATACCCTTTAACGTAGCATCTTGTTCTTAAGAAATATAAGCAAGTGTATGCCAAAGAATGAGATACAAGGATATTCATTTTAACATAGTTTATAACATCAAAAGACTGGAAGACAAACTAATTGGGGAAAAGTTAAATAGCTTATGGAGTTATAAAATATTGTGAGTCCATTAGATAGAATAATATGGATGTACTGACATCAAACTATATCTGCAACATATTGTATGTGAAAGAAATTGCTGAATAGGAAGAATGATGCATTTTGAAAAGAACAATATGCATATTACACTTAGATATTTACATAAATATATATAAAATATACACTAAAACACAAAAATGGTTACCTCTAGGGAGGTCTGAGAACAGGGCAAGTAGAATTCACAGGAGAAACTGGAGACTTGTACATTATACTCTTTAATAATGCTGAATTTTTTTAAAACAACAACTTTTAAAAAGGATTATAAGAATGTTTACTTGTTTAAACACCAGTTGTAGTTACAATTTATAGGAAACTTCCAACAAATCTACAGTAATCAAAACACAATGGTATTGGCACAAAAAAAGAAATATAGATCAATGGAACAGGATAGAAAGCCCAGAAACAAACCCACGGACCTCTGGTCAATTAATCTATGACAAAGGAGGCAAGGATATACAATGGAGAAAAGACAGTCTCTTCAATATAGTGGTGCTGGGAAAACAAGACAGCTACATAAAAAAGAATGAAATTAGAACATTCTCTAACACCATACACAAAAACAAACTCAAAATGGATTAAAGACCTAAACCTAAGACCAGATACTATAAAACTCTTAGAGGAAAACATAGGCAGAACACTCTATGACATAAATTCCAGCAACATCCATTGCTGGATTTTTTCAATCCACCTCCTAGAGTAATGAAAATAAAAACAAAAATAAACAAATGGGACCTAATTAAACTTAAAAGCTTTTGCACAGCAAAAGAAACCATAAACAAAATGAAAAGACAACCCACTTCAGAATGGGAGAAAATATTTGCAAATGAAGTGACTGAAAAGGGATTCATCACCAAAATATACAAACAGCTCATGAACCTCAATATCAAAAACATAAACAACCCAATCAAAAAATGGGCAGAAGATCTAAACAGACATTTCTCCAAAGAAGACATACAGATGGCCAAAAAAAGCACATGAAAAGATGTTCAACATCGCTAATAATCAGAGAAATGCAAATCAAAACTACAATGAGGTATCACCTCACACTGGTCAGAATGGCCATCATTAAAAAATCTACAAACAATAAATGCTGGAGAGGGCATGGAGAAAAGGGAACCCTCCTACATTGTTGGTGGTAATGTGAATTGGTACAGTCACTATGGAGAACAGTATGGAGGTCCCTTAAAAAACTAAAAATAGAGCTACCATATGATCTAGCAATCCCACTCCTGAGCATATTATCCAGAGGAAACCATAATTCAAAAAGATACATCGGGCTTCCCTGGTGGTGCAGTGGTTGAGAGTCCGCCTGCCAATGCAGGGGACACGGGTTCGTGCCCCAGTCTGGGAAGATCCCACATGCCACGGAGCGGCTAGGCCCGTGAGCCATGGCCGCTGAGCCTGCGAGTCCGGAGCCTGTGCTCCGCAATGGGAGAGGCCACAGCTGTGAGAGGCCCGTGTACTGCAAAAAACCAAACCAAACCAAAACAAAACCAAAAAGACCCAATGTTCACTGCAGCACTATTTACAATAGCCAGGACATGGAAGCAGCCTAAGTGTTCATCGACAGAGGAGTGGATAAAGAAGATGTGGTACGTATATACAATGGAATATTACTCAGCCATTAAAAAGAATGAAATAATGCCATTTGCAGCAACATGAATGGACCTAGAGATCACCATATAAAGTGAAGTAAATCAGAGACAGACAAATATCATGATATTACTTATATATGTAATCTAAAAAAAATGATACAAATGAACTTATTTACAAAACAGAAACAGACTCACAGAGTTTGAAAACAAACTTACGGTTACGAAAGGGGAGAGGTGGGAGGGAGGGATAAATTAGGAGTTTGGGACCGACAAATACACACTACTATATATAAAATAGATAATCAACAAGGACCTATTGTATAGCACAGGGAACACCACTCAGTAATCTGTAATAACCTATATGGGAAAAGAATGTATACATATATATATGTGTATAACTGAATCACTTTGCTGTACACCTGAAACTAATATAACATTGTAAATCAACTATAACACAAAATAAAAATTAAATTTAAAAAAAAACTAAAGGAAACTTCCTTTATGTCACTTTGGAATGTAGTTTTCTATAACACAAACTGTTGCACAAATCTGTTTTAAGATTTTTTAAATATCTTATTTTAGTAGAGTGACATTCTGACAAATGAGAGAACCAACCTCACATACACTAACAATACAAATACATACTAATATAAAAATAAAAGAATCAGATATATTAGGTATACTTTTTCAAATAAGAAAGATTTTCATACCAGGTTCATGAGCTAGGGCATGTTGAAGAACTTTTTCTGCTTTGTCATACCATTTCAGTTTTAATAAGAGCTCAGCCAAGTCATAGAAAAGATAATTTTGTTGTCCATTTTTCAGAGCAGCTTCATAATAAGTGATTGCCTAAACAAAATCCATTTCAGTTAGGGAAAAAAGAGGCAATGAGAATGGCATTCAAGCATAGATCCTACACACATTATGACTTAAAGCAAATGGAAGTATCCTAAAAGCAGCTTATGCATGGACTTGCACTATTGATTAAGTGTGACATTTTTCTTACAGAATCCAATATTACACAAGACAACTAGCATTTCTTACAACAAGTAACTAAAGCAAAGTACTTTGTTAAAATTTTTTCCAGTTTTATTCCAAAAGTTAGTGAATGCAAATACTTTGCTAGCTGTTGTATATATGTTCAACAGTTACCAGGAATAGGGCAAGAATATAACTAAAGAAAAATCTATTATCCTTACTACAAAACAAACAAAAATGAAAACAAAAAAACCCTCAAAGCACATGGCTTACCAAAACTGGTTCAATGGAAAGGACATCTATTATGCTTTGTCATATGATAAAAGAGATGTAACAACAGTAAGTTTACCATAATTTATTTCATGGCAGAATTGTGCTGTAAGGTGAAACCTGAAGTAAACTTTAGGGTCCAAAAAGTCTTTGCAAAATGCAGCAGAGAAGAATCTGAGACACTGAGAAAGTCCTTAACACAAATTCCAGTTTGTAAAGACAAATTTGGAGTTTCCAACCATTAAGATACAAACAGTGCTTGCTGAAGATCTGTCACAGAGCAGGGTTTGCAGATTTGTTAAAACAGATACATTTCAAAACATAAAGTATTTACCTTTGAGTAGTTGTGAGTTTTGACAAGAGCTTTCCCAATTTTGCTTGCCAATGTTCCATCCTTTGGGTTCTGATTTAATGCTTGCTCATATGCTACTATGGCTTCTTCAGGCTAATGTTGGCAGATAAAAAATGAAGCAATAAAATAACAGCTTAGGTGGCTCCCATTAAATGGCAACACTTCTATAATTAAGGTCTACATTTGGAATACTTACTAAGACTAATAAAGCACATACTGAGTCCAGAAACCTTAATAATTTCAGAGAGCTGATAATCACTAGTGCAGGTGTAACTCACTAGTATAATCCCACCCATGTTACTTAGGTCTATGTCCTCATAGTCATATGAGAACTAAGAGACAGCTTCTTGACAGCTTTTCATCTGGCATCATTATAAAAGCCAGAACCAGAGGTCAGAGGACTGCTTCCCTTTGAAGAAAACACCACCTTAGCCAGTAGCTCTTTTCATCCTTCTGTTTAAAGGTGACTCACCTTACTTCTGGTATCATCTCTATTTCAAATGATAGTGCTGAATAACTGGATCTCAATTTGAAAAATAACTATAACTTTTTTTTACGCAGGCATCCCACTGTTGCAGTGCCTCCCGTTGCGGAGCACAGGCTCCAGATGCGCAGGCCCAGCAGCCATTGCTCACGGGCCCAGCCGCTCTCGGCATGTGGGATCTTCCCGGACCGGGGCACGAACCCGTGTCCCTGGCATTGGCAGGCGGACTCTCAACCACTGTGCCACCAGGGAAGCCCTGAAAAATAACTATAACTTTTTAATTGTAATGGTTGTCTCCCTTTTTATTGTGATGACTGGATCTTTGACTATTAAGTAAACGTTATTAAAATGAGGGAAGGGGATTTGGATAAAGGTGGTTAAAAGGTACAAGCTTCCAGTTACAAGATAAGTATTAGGGATGTAACGTACAACATGAAAATTAACACTGCTGTACGTTATACGTGAAAGCTGTTGAAAGTAAATCCTGAGAGTTCTCATTACAAGGAAAAAATATTTTTTTCTATTTCTTTAATTTTGAGCTATATAAGATGATGGATATTCACTGAACTTACTGTGATAATCACTGCATGATGTATTTAAGTTAAATCATTATGCTATATCTTAACCTTACACAGTGCTGCATGTCAACTGTATCTCAATAAAACTGGAAGAAAAAAACCCAAATTCCTTTCAGTAGAATGTTATACTAATCACAAAGAAGAATTTTTGGGTTTTGTTTTTTTTTTAAATCTAAGTTCAGTAGTATCAGAAACTTTACCTCTTGAATATTCATGTATGCATCACCAAGGAGAATAAAAGAACGAGGGCTAGGCATCCTTTCAGCAATTTCTCTGGAAATCAGACGAACTCTACTTAGTATATTGAATATAAATTTCTTCTTCTAAACCAATTAAATAAAAGATAAGCTTATTTTTTCAATGAATTAATAGCCTTCAGAGTGCCTTCTTTATATCCAACAGTGTAATATTGTTTAAAAACCCCAGCCATACCCACACTCAGATTGTTTATACTAAGTCAACAATTTTTTTCATTAAATTTTTCTATTTTCTGAAATGCAGGTAAAAGTATACAGATAGACAGTAAACATATAAGCTCTCATTATCCAGAAATACATGACGTGGGAATGAAGTTGCAAAATATGACAAACACTTATCCTCCTATGCATCTTGAGCTCTGATATTCATGGCATAAGTCATATACAACGAGTTACCTTAAAAAATATAAAATATTCTATTTCAACATTTGCTGCTTATTTTTTACCTGCAAAAGGTAAACTGCTAAAGGTCAAAATACCAAGGTTGCTCACATAATGTGATGCTAAGTCTTTAATGTACGGTATCTCACTTAATTGGTCCAAAAACTCTGAGAAAAGAAAATTGTTACAATTATATAGATAATGCTGAGTTTACTATAGCTAATGTGTCAGATCTACTTGAAAAAAAAAAACCTATGATTTTAGCTACTATACTGTAGTGCATCCAAACACATCAACCCTATTTTATATATACATACATATATGTACTACCAAATGTAAAATAGATAGCTAGTGGGAAGCAGCCGCATAGCACAGGGAGATCACCTCCGTGCTTTGTGACCACCTAGAGGGGTGGGATAGGGAGAGTGGGAGGGAGATACAAGAGGGAGGAGATATGGGGATATATGTATATGTATAGCTGATTCGCTTTGTTATACAGCAGAAACTAACACAACAATGTAAAGCCATTATACTCCAATAAAGATTTAAAAAAAATAATAGAATAAAAGGTGTGAAGAGTGAAAAAAAAATTGTCATATCATTAGAGATGATAGTGCCGATATTTTAGAAACATCATAGAAAATATAATCTAGGAAACTCCAGTCCATCCATCTATAAAGGGGGTGCTGCTCAGTTTCTTTGAATCACTCAGTACCTACAAAGAATCTGAGCAGCTTTCTGGGCTTTGATATTTACAAAATATAGATGAACCAATATGACTTAATTCATCAACATTTTACTATTCTCAAGGATAAAACATTAATTTTCTCTCACATGGAGTATGTGCTTGTATCTTTATCTTTTTGTTTGGGGAGAAGTGTAAGAGCAACCTGTGTGTGCATGTGTGTACCCATGTCTCGTGTGAAGAGTGTGTGTGTGTGTGTTTTGTGTATCCCAGTAACTCCTAAGGGCATCAGTGTAAGACACTTTTTAAACCCCTGCCACTTCTGTAATCCATACCTTAGTGTGGTATATACTAAGCCTAATTTTCTTCTGCTATAACTATAATACTGAGTGTTAAATATGACTATATAGCTCCTGAATCGTTACATTACATATTAGAATACATGTAATTGTAGCTCTTTCAAAGTCCAAAAATAACATCTGATGAGAGAGGAGAGCTGAGAAACTAAAGTAAGCCACAGGCTGAAATAAATCATAATTACCACGATTTACATTTTAGGGAGAGTAACTTGGTTACAGTTACTGTGTTTGGTGGTAGTAGAAGGAAGTAAGAACACATTAAGGAAGGGATCTATAAAGTATCTGAAAAGCAGTTAAAAGAAAGAAATTTGGGGATTAATTTTAGGAGATAAATGTCAAAATATAATGGGTTGAAAGAACCATTTACCTGTAACAAGTGATATATAATATCTTCTCTTTTCTGTGCTTCAGATATATATCTGCCATTTTTTCTTTGGTCTCTATGAAATAAGGCTGCTCAGATGTAACATTCTGAAGCATGCTTAAAGCCCGCTCCACATCTCCCTGGGCCAGAGCTAGGTCTGCGTTAGCAATAGTGACACGCAACTCTTCAGATGTCCCGGAAAATTCATGGATGGCATCTTGTAAAACTTTGGCCGCCTCATGCTGTAACGGCGAAATTAAAGTAACATTCAACATTTCAACAAATTACACTACAAACTAAGGTTTTCTACTAATAGAGAATGAACAATAAATGCTAGTACAGTTATGATATTTGTGAAATAATGATAGATTTTTTGAAAAGTACAAAAATTTAAAACCAAACTCAGAGACCAAATTAAGATGACATAAATATTTGTTAGCTGAAAAGTATTCTCATAACTAGGACAACAGCAGTTGCTACGTAAGGCTTGTTGCTACTATAATTTAATAAACATTTACTTTGCACCCAGCATTGTAAATATTAACCCATTTAATTCTCACAAAAATCCTCTAAGGTAGTTACTATAATTACCCCCCACTTTGCAGTAAGTAAAATGAGGTTCAGACAGTTAAGAAGTTAACAAATGATAGAACCAGCCTGACTCCAAAGCCTAAATTCTTAGCCATGTTCATTACTGCATCTTCGATGGGATCCAGTCCACAGTCACCCCCTGTACCCGATGGCTCTACATT
>NW_006775627.1:696782-725174 GCF_000442215.2 Lipotes vexillifer | reverse complement strand
TCCCTACACTAGGACATCATTTTGTTATACCCCAAGTGAATATATTTCCTAATTTCCAAATCTGTACCTCAATGAATCTAAAATGTCATTGATTTTAATTCATCTCAACTTTAGAGGTTTTAAAACATTCTGATTTAAGAAATGTTAAAATGTGAAAAAAAGACTGCATTTCAGAATCAACTATCTATAGTAGAGTTGGTTATTCTTATTAAGTGCATTTTACATTAATTTATTAGTGAACTGGAAATTCTTTTGAGATTCGGCAGGTATCTGGACACAGTCTTCTTAATTTCCACTAAAATATGAAATATGAAATAACTGATTAGCAACAGCTGCAACTTAAAAAACAAATGATGTTAAGTTCCTCATTTTCTACAAGGTTCTAATTCTTTTCTCAGAATTACATTTTTGTGTGCCTTCTTTCTACCTATCTATCCATCTACTTATCTATATTATTCTTTAAGTATTTGATTTTATGATCTATCTATCTATATTTTTTAAAGTATTTGATTTTATGATTGTCCTATTAGTTTACCAAAGCTGTATTATTTCAGTGGTTCTTTTATTTTCTCAACTATTAGAATTTCAGATTGGCACTTTAATTTTATTCCAGTAGTACGTGTGTGTGTGTGTGTGTGAGCCCTTTTAGGAATTCACAGAATTATAACTATATTATATTATTATAGTTCATGATAGCCAAAGTAATAATATATTATATTATTATACACATTAAATTAATACATACTACAGTACATCATATTACATTATATTATTACTTATATTAAACATACAGTGTATATCTAGTATTACATCTCATGGTAGCCAATGTAAGTACACTGATACATAAAGTCATCCCAGTACAAACTATGTCTAAATTCAGGGGCTATAGAAAGTAACATGATCTGGTGCTAAGTGATGAGAAATAAATTTTCTAAACTTTACCATTTGGTCAAGCGAATAATTTTAGCTTTTTCATTTCCTATAACTCTATGTATTTGAATAACAAAGTTCAGATCTGAGCCACTGAATTACACTTGACCTACCTGTTCTC
The DNA here is from genome assembly GCF_000442215.2 of Lipotes vexillifer. Taxonomy (NCBI): domain Eukaryota; kingdom Metazoa; phylum Chordata; class Mammalia; order Artiodactyla; family Lipotidae; genus Lipotes; species Lipotes vexillifer. Next base: position 724,123 of record NW_006775627.1, on the reverse strand, counting down.
CATTTAAGCGGTGAACCTCTACCAACTCAAGAAAGACTGATAAACGATGGCTTGCATCGACTTCAGTTTTTCTGTATTTTGACTTTGAGGAAGTTCCAGTTCTCCTCATTCCTGGTAAACTCATTGCTATATGCAGGGTTTTAATTGCTTCTGCTATTTCTCCCATTTTCTTTTGTGACTGAGCTTTTATCAAATGATATAAAGGATATTCTCTCACCTGAAAAAATAATATTCAGAAATACTTCCTTGGAGTGTTTACAACATCAATACATAGTTTACAATCCATCAAATGTTATGATAATAGGATCTTTGAGGACAGTCTACCCTGTGATTGTATGCATGAGGTCTATTTCTGTCCTCTTGCTCATGTTCTGATCATTTATTATATTAAATCAGAATTCAGGTAACCTGACACTACCTAGTGTTCCGTTGGTTAACAAACAAGTTAAGTACTTCTACCATGAGAGGAAAGAAATTGCACACAAAGTTTATAAGGCTAGCAAATATATTCTAAGAAATTATTTTAGTTTTCAGGGAATGAACTCCTTTACCTCAGACTTCTCTTTACTGAGATAAAGTTATCAGATTTCTACAGTTTCTTGTCTTTTCTTTATTTTCTAATTTTAAGATTAAAAATTTCAGGGCTTCCCTCGTGGCACAGTGGTTAAGAATCCACCTGCCAATGCAGGGGACATGAGTTTGAGCCCTGGTCCGGGAAGATCCCACATGCCACAGAGCAACTAAGCCCATGTGCCACACTACTGAGCCTGCGCTCTAGAGCCCGTGAGCCACAACTACTGAAGGCCACGCTCTGCAACAAGAGAAGCCACTGCACCGCAACGAAGAGTAGCCCCCTTGCTGCAACTAGAGAAAGCCCGCGCACAGCAACAAAGACCCAACGCAGCCAAAAGTAAATTAAATAAATAAATAAATAAATAAATAAATAATTTAAGATTAAAAAATTTCAGGACACGTTAATCAAACATTGGTTTTACCCTTTGATACTACTCTGAAACACATAGTAATGAATCTCCTGTCTTTATTTTGGGTATCAACAGCATATACAGAAAAAAATAAAGAGAATGACAAAAGATGAGGAAGGAGTCAAAGGGAAGAAGATGGTCCAGAATGAGATGATGTGGCAGCCATCTAACCTCCAGGATGGCTACAGTCCTCCTAATGCTGGGTTCTGAGCTGTAGCTAGGCATCGTGTTTACCTGTGGGCCTTGTGTAAACAATCATGCTTAAGCTCTTCTCTCAGAGATTCTGATTCACTGGGTAGGGCACTGGCACTGGGGTCACAATGCACCACCAGTCTTGAGAACTACCGTCCTTAGAAGCAGGCATTATCTTCTGCAAACCTTGCCTGGAACTTGAATTCTCCAGTGCACTAAAGGGTTCTCACATCGAAGGGCTCAAGACACTGCCAAGCAAAGCAAAAGTCTGAGGAGCTCCTCCTTGACTCCAGGTCGCTCAGGAAGCCCCTGAACCTAGGACTTTCCGTAATGCTCAGGGATATGAGATGTTCACACTGAATATCTTGGATAGAAATCTAGTGTGTTTATATCCTCAAACCACATACCAACTTTCAAAATGACTAGCTGTTCTCTGATGATGTATCTAAAAAGAAGTTATTAAACACCAAGGTCCAAGAAAGAAACAGACAATAAAATAAAATCCTTATACATAAAAATATCTGGCACAATGCTCTACAGTGTACAATTATCTCTACATATTCATATTGCATTTAATGTTCACTATAATTGTAGGGTATTATTATATAAGTGTTCTAGAAAAGAAAACTGAGGTTCAGAGAGAGACAGGTGAAAAGACCAGACACTATCTCCAGGTCTTTTGTTGCCAAGTCCATATAGTTGTTTAACTACACCACAGTTGCCTCCATTTTTTTCTCCTACTGCTAATGAGTTCAAAATATTTTCCATTATGGGCTTCCCTGGTGGCATAGTGGTTGAGAGTCTGCCTGCCAACGCAGGGGACACGGGTTCGTGCCCCGGTCCGGGAGGATCCCACATGCCACGGAGCAGCTGGGCCCGTGAGCCATGGCCACTGAGCCTGTGCGTCCGGAGCCTGTGCTCCGCAACGGGAGAGGCCACAACAGTGAGAGGCCAGCATACCACACACACAAAAAAAAATTTCCATTAATAATGCATTTATTAGCAAAATATTACAGGCTAAGAAACAAAATAGTTGAATATGTAAACATTTGCTAAAGGTTCAAAGAGGGCGTTATGTCTTATCCACTTGAGTCTGGAACACTTACCTTAAAATTATAGCTCAGACAAAGTTCAAGAGACTGAGAACACAATTTGAATTTTTCCTGAGACAAATAAACCTGAGCCATCAGGAGATGAGCATCTGCATAGGAAGGACTGTGTTCTAGGCAATGCTGCAGATTATTATAAGCTGCTTCAATATCACCTAATGAGGGAACAAAGCACTATTATAATACAAAATGATCAAGAGGAAAACTGAGAGAACAGGGAGAAAAGTATTTAGTCTATGGATAGTTCTGGTGTTTGAACTTAAAAGTTCTCTGTTTGTAAGGCCTTAGCTTACCCTCTACCTGCACTAGTCAGTTTCTTTTTAACATGCATGAAAGAATATATCTAAAGCCAGGCCATCCCTTGGTCATAAGGAGCAAATCAGGAAAAGTATGTGAAAAAATCTGAAGCCCTTTAAATGGACCTGTATTTTCCTTGTCAAAACAAATTTCTTTAATTTACAATTTCATTAAGTTATGTACGACATAGAAATTCAAACAGTTAGAATGTTATAGTGCCACATCTAGGCTAGAAATTTTACTACTGTACAAAAAAATAACCAAAAAGGCATAAGGATATATTCCAGGGGTTTAGAAATGTGAGTTACAGATTTAAAATGCCTTTAAATACTAACTGAAATATCAAATGTTTTGGAACCACAGGTATTGTACATCTGGAAGACTTTTTCTTTTACTGTAGTTGGTTTACAATACTGTGTTAGTTTCAGGTATACAGCATAATGATTCAGCATTTTTGCAGATTATATTCCATTATAGGTTAGTAAGTACATCTGGGAATCTTAAAATAGAAGGATATGATCAAGATGAAAGTGAACAGAATATTGGAATCTACCTTGGGCTGACAGATAAGATAGAAGAGGCTCTTCAGAGAAACAACAGCACAGACTCTAGGTGCTAGAAGTTTCGTGATGTCACCCACACTGATTTGCATTTAGCCATCTCATAAACTGGCCTTAAGTAGGTGTAGCTAGGCCAGCTCCCCATGTAACTCTGCTAAGGTATCCGTTCAATTACTCTCTGTAACCTTACCTAACACCTTAACAGACAAAGTAAGGCTAACAGGCCTTCAGTTCCCAAACGCTCAACTTTCTTCTAACAGAAATCCATTTAAACAGAAAACGCTTTCTTAGAGACAGGATTAATGAACAACAATTTAGCTGGGGTAGCACAATGACTTATTAAATACAGTGTCTAAATTTGTCAGTTAACCATCAAGCATAATAAACATTAGATTCTTTTTCACTGTGACACAATCCAACACTCAGAACTGTGCAGACAAAAAAAGAAGGGAAGATTAAGCATAATAAATTTGCATGCAAATTACCACCCCCATCTTCTTTTAGGAAGGAGGAGGATTAAGGAGGTAACTTGAAAAAAGAGGTTATTACTAAGTGGAGAGAGTACATAGAAAAGAATTAGGGTTTGCAAATAAGAGACTGGAAAAAACAATGAGGACTGTATGAATAACTGAAATCATAATCCTTTTTGTTTCTTCTAAAGATAAGGAGGAAGAATATGTCCGGTTAGCTTCAGGAGGCCACTCCATTTCAAAATGGAGAAATGGGTCATCACTGTTGGGAAAAAACAGGCCATAAAAACAAAGATCACATCAATATTACATTCTTATCTAAGAGCGGCCCAATTTCTCTTGAGAGAAAAATGGAAGAAATTTCTGTCCTGCAGTTCTGCCTTTGTCAGGTCCTATGTAATAAAGAATTTGGCTGGCCTTTATCCCAGGGAGACAGGGAGACAGGGAGACAGGGAGACAGTTCCCAGGAGACAGTCTCTAAATCTTGGAATTTCCCAAGCAACAGGAGAATCTTTGTTATTCATGGTGGGCCCTGAGAGCTTATGCTAATGATGTGACTCAGGATGGTGGCTGGCCATGCCAGAAAGACCAACCCTGTGAATAGAAGGGTAGGGCTTTGAGCCACCTATAATCAGTCTAACCTAGGGAGAGGGCAGCTGGAGACTGACGTCAATCACATGGCCAAAGATTCAGTCCGTCTATGTAATAAAACACTAATAAAACTCTGGATACCGAACTTTGGGTGAGTTCTCTTGGTTCCTAATGTTCCACAGGTATCGTCATACATTGATGTGTCAGAAAGTTGATGTGTCCTGACTCCACAGGGAGAGGACAACGGAAGCTTCACATCTGGGACCCTCCCAGACCTCACCCTCTGCATCTCTTCCTTTTGCTGGTTTGGATAACTTTCAAATTTCAGTTTGCTATCATAATACTCTAATCCTAGATATAGTGCTTTCCTGAGTTCTGTGAATCTTTCTAGTGAATTATCGAACCTGAAGGGAATCATAAGAACCCTTAAATTAGTAGCAAGCTAGTCAGAAGTGCAGGAGGCCCTGGGAACCCCTGCACTTGTGGCTGCTATCTAAAATGAGGGCAGTATGATGGAGAATTGTGCCCTTAACCTGTGAAGTTTAGTCCAACTCCAGGTAGTTGGTGCCAGAAGTCACTGCAGTTGGCAATTTAGCAAGAATACTGCTATTCAGACATGTGCCACCACTGTTTCACATTATTTCAGGCTGCTCTTTTTAAAAATGGGATTAATATACAAGAGTTTCCTTCCTAGGACTTTGGCAATTAACTATTACTATACTGAAACTGATTTGTATCAAAATTCAAAATAAATAATGAGTGTTTACAAATTAATCACAGAACTCAAAGTCCCAGTTTGATCACCTAGTAGGTGATACTGGTTCTAACTGGAAAGAAAGTAGAAATATGATGTGGCTCAACAGAACTCAATCAGAGAAGGTAATAGAGAGTCACTTCTTACAACTAGAGTATTTTAGAGGTGAAACAAGCTTTTGTGATCATTTGGTTCTCTTTTTTAAACAGTTAAAGGGACTTCCCTGGTGGCGCAGTGGTTAAGAATCTGCCTGCCAATGCAGGGGACACGGGTTCAAGTCCTGGTACGGGAAGATCCCACATGCCCTGGAGCAACCAAACCCGTGTGCCACAACTACTGAAGCCCGCGGGGCCTAGAGCCCGTGCTCCGCAACAAGAGAAGCCACCACAATGAGAAGCCCGCGCACCGCAACGAAGAGTAGGCCCTGCTCGCTGCAACTAGAGAAAACCCGCGCACAGCAGCGAAGACCCAATGCAGCCAAAAATAAATAAATTTATTTTTTAAAAACCCCAAAAACAGTTAAAACTGAAATCCAAAAAATTGGTAAGGTCAAACTCTTAACTCGTTCCATTATGTACAAGAAGTAACTGTTCACGATAATGAACACCTTGAACTTGGTTTCTGTCCTATAGGACTTTACAAACTTAACTTACTTTGCAGAGCATTCAGCCAGCAAAGATACATACATAAGTACCATATGATGGTCTATTTTTATATATATTGTCATACATATGTTTGTGTCCTAAAAATCTAAGGTTATAACTGAGGATATTTTTTAAAGCTATGTATAACCAATCACAGAAACTAAACAGAAATTAATCAATGAATTTCTTAAGGGCCTGAAACCTGGTGAGCATCACATTTGGTCATGCCAATGAGTCAACCATTATAATCTGTTCAAAGGAGAGATTAAAGACTATAAATTATACTGTCAGGACCTAGTACCACCTGATGGACTTTTTTTAAGTGGTAGAACTGTATTTTCCCAGAAAATCACTTGAACCACAGAAGTTTATAGTAATTTTCTAAAGAATTAAATAGTAAAGAAAGTTATGCAATTTTATTTTGGATAAAAATTATTTATCTGTGCACACATAAAATGTGCATTTTATGTGACTATTCTATGAAGACTATTCTATGTGACTATTTTATGTGACTATTCATACAAGTTCTTAGCTTGTTTATACTAGTACTTATCAACATCAGAATATAAAGGTTATTTTAAGATTTTAATGTATATCTTACCTGACAAATATTTCACTTTTGCTATTAGGAAGACAGCTTGCAGAAGACCGGGAACAGTTCTTACTATAGTCTCCAGGATTGAGGTACAACGTCTGAGAAGTGGACAAAGAGGTTGCCCAGGACTTGCAGGCTAAACAAATCAGCAGATCATTTTTTATAGGTTTATAATAGTATTTAGCTAAAAATAAACACATATTAATTGTAATGTGAAGAGAAAAAATCACATATTTTTCTAAAATTTGTCTTATTCTATTTATTGCCCAATATTTTTTACTATGACTGGACTAATACTAATTTATCTCCCTGGGATCTATGAACAGACTATATAAATGATGGCTTTTGCTCAGCAAAATAACTGTGGTTATTTTGATAACCACAGTTAGTAACTGATAACAGTTACTAATTTGATAACATATGAAATGAGCATATCTGTTTAAAAACTCTGTCGAGAAAACGTATCTGTTCAAAGGAATGATAACGAGAGGTAGAGTTTCTTGCTGGAATTGAGAGTCAAGGCAATGTGAGTTCTAACTCTAAACCTGCCTTGTGATTTACTCAGTTGAGTAACTTGCACCACCCCCTAAAATACTGTAAGGTCAGTTTTTAGAGAATTCAGATTTCATCATTCTAGTAAAAATCCGAAGGTTGAACACTCGCGTATACTACACCAAATGTCTCATACCTTCATATTCCCCACTTTTCTGCCTGGCATGTTGTAGGCCCTCAAATTTATTTTCTCTTTTTATTAATAGTGAATATGATAACTAAAGCAGTACTAGACCACTTTTTTATTCTTTTAATGGCTGTCCATTCAGTGTGCCTTTATCCAGTGGTTATTCACTCACAATTTACAAATGTGATATTAGAGTTTAAATATCAAATGTTCATTCTCCCTGCTTTGCCTTACTAATGCTCCTTCCTTTATCTGAAGGATGATCCTCCCATCCCCCCAATCTTACACTCCACATACACAGATTCTTAACTGGAGCACCACCTCTTACTGACAGTTACTCCTACGAAGAGCCATTGTTACTAACAAGAAAGTGTGGTATCTTCTCACTATGTTGAGGCACCAAAAAAATGTGTGCTCAAAAGGATTTTCAGAGTATAAAACTATTGATGCCTAGAATACTTCAACTTCTTGAAATTTCTATAGTGCTTATAATCTATATAATAATTCAGCATTGTCTTATGCAGTTCTATAGTAGTTTCATATTTAGTTTTGCCTCTCTTATAGGGCTAAGGGTCTTCATGTGTCTCAAAGATCACTTTTTTTTTTTGACATTTGATCCATTTTATTTATTTATTAACATCTTTATTGGAGTATAATTGCTTTACAATGTTGTGTTAGTTTCTGCTTTATAGCAAAGTGAATCAGTTATACATCTCTTCCCTCTTGCGTCTCCCTCCCACCCTCCCTATCCCACCCCTCTAGGTGGTCACAAAGCACCAAGCTGGTCTCCCTGTGCTATGCAGCTGCTTCCCACTATCTATTTTATGTTGGGTAGTGTATATATGTCAATGTCACTCTCTCACTTTGTCACAGCTTACCCTTCCCCCTCCCCATATCCTCAAGTCCATTCTCTAGTAGGTCTGTGTCTTTATTCCCGTCTTACCCCTAGGTACTTCATGACCTTTTTTTTCCTTAAATTCCGTATATATGTGTTAGCATACGGTATTTGTTTTTCTCTTTCTGACTTACTTCACTCTGTATGACAGACTCACACAGTAATGGGTACAGAGTATATTCTTAAAACATTTATTTCTTCAGTGTAACTGAAAATAATGAAAGCATAGGTAAAAGGGTGAAGTTCTGATAATGTTCTCTGCCAATTGCTAAGAATTACTCATTGTTTTTTACTGTAATTTTACAGTGAATCATAGAAGAAAACCAGGACTTATATGGACAATCTCTAAGATAATATGTTTGATTTTGGAAAGTATATATATAAAAGGGCCAAAGTAGAAACTGAGCTGGAGACAAGTCTGCCTTTCTGATATTTCCCCAGGAAAACAGCATTTTAAATGCTAATTAGATTCTTATCATGCTGATGAAGGTTATATTATGGAAAAATAGGATGTCTGTGGACTAGGGACCCAACTACCATTTAACACGTTATTTCTTGCTCCTTGTACAGTTTACTCTCGGCAGAGCTGCCAGAAGACTCCTTTTAGAATGCTGAACTGGATCATGCTGGAAGCCTTCTGGTGGCTCCCCACTGTACTCAGAACTGAAGCCAGAGAAGTTACCACACTGGTCTCTGTGCTGAGACCTCACAGTGACTACTCCCCAACTCCTCACACTGTCCTGAGCACACTCATCTCTGTGTCCCTTTGGGCCACCTGCACAACGGCTCCCTTTGCCTGAAACACTCTATACCATATTCCCACAACCTTCAAGTTTTTGTTCAAATTTTCCCATCTTAATGAGGCCTACCCAGACCACCTTATCTAAAATTACTACCCCCTCTGCCCTGTTCTGTTATTTTCTTCTGTGATATTCTAACACACTACATGATTGACTTAATTATATTATGTCTCCTCCTGCTAGTACTCATGTTTCAAGAAGGCAAGGGTTGTAGTTTGTTTTTACAAACTATTTCCCCAGCTCTGAGCAACACACTGGTGCAAGCATTTGTTGAATGAAATCTAAATACTGCATGAGTATTGAAAAATGCTTTCCAACTCCTTAGCAACTGAAAACAGATCATGACTGAGACTGAGATCAATCCCAGGTATGATTCCAGATGGATTAGTTGAAAAAAATAGGTCATCGAAGTCTGGAAAAGGACATGATGGTCAATGAAAGGCAGCATGAGTTCCCTAAGGGAAGGTCATGAATAGTTACTGAAGTTCATTTACAGTTACTGAAGTTCATTTACAGTTACTGAAGCTGTAAATCAGAGAGAATGCTAAAAACTATGCTTTTAGGAATGAAATATTTGCTAGTGCCCGTCACGATATCCCTGTGTTGAGTTGTGAGTTGAGTGTAATAAAGTCAAGTCATCTGCTTACTGTCTGTAGTGAGACTGTTGACTAATGGATCCACATTAACTGGGAATGAACTCCCTGGCAATACAACAGAGGGCTCCATTCTTAGTTCTACTCAGAGCTAGACAGGCAGATGACAATCAGGATCCAAAAGGACAAGGTAATCTGGAATTATGGGATAAATCTGGAGAGAGAAAATTTCACAGGGATAAATGTAGAGTCCTACACTTGGGTCCAAAGTTATAGAGAATAACCAATCTAAGGACTTCAGTTAACAGTTAATTCAATAGGGGTCGATAATGTAATGTGATTCACAAAAAGGAAGCTAGATGGACATCCAGGATTAGGGAGCAAATAATCACATCTAAGTCTTGCAGTCCAAATCCATATTTGGAAGAGTGAGCTTAATGAGGCACTGATCAAATGAAAAATATCCTCAGGCTTACAACCAGTGTGCTCAAACTATGTCATGAAAAAAGAAATGTTTGGAAACCTGGAATTGTTTAGAGGAACATGAAAACTAATTTCCAAAATCTGAAGGTGTGTTTTATGAATGAGGAATGGTCCTTGCCTAGACTAAGTAACTGGACTTGCTCCATGTCACTCCAGAGCAGAAGAAGGACCGATAAATGGGTGAATTTTGTAATATAAAGCGAAGTCTGACTTAACATAGGAAATACAGTCTAATGATCACAGTTATACAATACGAACTGCATCTCTGAGTGCACCCAGAGATGGGATGGGCACTTAATGAGGATGTTGTGGAGTAGATTTGAATACAAGGTGGGTGTCTGAATTAAATGACTTCTAATACTTTGTTTAAATTTAAGATTTTATGAATTACAAATGAATGTTTATAAACCAACACATTTATCAGTTGATAGTAGTCATTACTGTAAATAGTTTCATTAAAAATTATTTCACCTAATATAGATATAAATACTTCCATTTTAAGATGCCGATTATAGTCTAACATGTAGAACATAATTTATTAGCATCTTTTATAAAACACCATGTAAATGCATCCTTGAAAATAAGTCCCAGAATTACTTACCTGCAATGGACAGAAATTCAGATATTCTGTAATAATTTCTAGCAAGAAATCAGGATTTAACTTCTCAAAATACTGTATGCCAAGAGGTAAATCTTCTAAGTGTGAAAAATGAGTGTCTAGGACATCATTTAACAAATTAATAACTTCTTCTTGTCGTTTATTTTTCTTCATAGTGAGAACTGCATGTAAATAGGTTAATTCCTGGAAAATAGGTAGTTTTCATAAATTACTCCATGCAGTTATAAAGCCATTTATTTCTACTTAGATTTCAAAAGTATAGGAAGTGCTGTTTATATACAGTATTTGTTCAAACTTAAATATTAGCTTGGATGGATTTTTAAAATCTTAAGTCTAATTATGCATGGAGGTAAATTAATAAATATAATTACATATTAAAATTAGTGTACAATAGTCCTCTAAAACCATTACTAAATATTAAGACGTTAAAAATTTCATATTTTATAAATAGTAGCTAGGATCTACCATCTGATAAAGTAAAATACTATACCGCCGATTTTCCAATAGACTGCTGAATTTCACTAAGGAATTCTAACTGCTGATCTGCCTCCTGTAGTTGCCCTTCTATTAATTGACACTGGATAAATCCTAAAAAAAAAAAAAGACAAAAATGGTAAAAATCCACATCATTTCACGCACGTACACTTGAAGCTAACACAAACAATATTAATTAAACAAGATTTTTTTTGCCATAATACATCTAAGTTTTAGATTTAAAAACAAAGACAGAAAGAAGAAAAAGAGTGAAAGAAAAGAAAATGGGTAGCTTTGTACCCACAGAAAATCAGTTACTACGGTATTCATAATTTATGTGAATTATCTCATAAAAATCTATTCTCTTAAGATAGTATTCAAGAAGTAAAAATTTTATTCTTAAAGGTACATGATTTTTTTTTTCTGTTGTAGATAGTGGAGAACAGTTTAATTTTAGAAAACCATAAAATATGTCTTTTCTTCTTTAATGGCAGGTATGAAAAGCAATCATTACTTGCATCTGTATGAGGATCACTCATAGATATGGTTGTCATACCAATTAGTGCAGAGACACTGGTTTCATCTAGTGTCATGGCAGTCTTATACCACTTCAATGCCTCTTTAACTTTCCCCTGTAAAATCATTTGGTATCCAAGTTCTGTAGCAAATTCTGATTGCTGAGGAGTTAAACTAAAAGCTCTCTCTAGTAATGTTTGGGTTTTTTGAAGAATCAGTTGACTACGTCCACACTAAAAAGAAAAAAAAAATTTAAGTTAGATTAAAACACTTCTACTCGGAAGAATTCATTTTTTCTAAATGTACATATAAATAATTTTTATTTTACAGATTCAGAATGTAGGAAAAATATAAAACAATTTCATAAAGAAAAATAAAACTACTCTATTTACTATCTAGACAGTGCAGCAAGAGTTATATCCTATCAGAACTTAAACAACCTTATGAGTAATGCTTTTAAAAAACAGCTATCTTGAAAAGTTTACTGCTTCTAATGATGCTGCAGAAGCAAAATTTTCAGAGCTCTTTTTTCAAACTGTCTCATGACTGTCCTATAATCAGAAAAGAAAATCATTACTTTAAGGTTTTATATATATTTATGTGTGTGTATATATACGTGTGTGTACATCTAGAGTAATATAGAGAAACATATATATATTTGATTGAATATATATATTTTTATTGAATCAAAAGCTAGGACAAGGATCTGCTTTAACCCTAAAGACAAGTATACCACCAGTGAGAACCACGCCTTAGAATCTTCTTGAAAAAAGCCTTCAAAAATATTTTAAGAAATGGCAATGCTGTCAGAATATGTATATACTTTTTGAACATAACAAGTTTGAAGAGTTGTTACTTACTAAATTGTTTGATTTGTTGTAAAGTAATAAAAAACCACGTGTCTGGCAGTAGGTAAATAAAACAGGTAAATACCCCCACCTTAACTCAAGCTTCCATAATAGTGGGGCGGCGGGGCAGGGACAGTTCCTCTAAATTTCACATGATCTGACAATCTTTGTTTTTAAATAAGAGAATTCAGTTTATTCATGTCATTTAACAATTAATATCCTTGATTATTTTCTTTCAACTTTATTTTAATAATTATTTTACTTACTCTGTGTCTCCTTTCCTTATTTATATTTTTCTAGTTTAGTTAACTTTTCAATCCTCTCATTTCTTGTAGTGATTTTAAAATTCTGCTGTATTTTTCTATTCCATTCCCAATTACCTTTTTACTGGGTGCTTGTAATAAAATCATTTCTTTATTATTATAAAAAAATAAGATAGCAACCACTTCCCCCACCCAAATAGCCTATTACCCACTTTATAACGTTCAAAAAATAGTTTTAAAAACATAAAACAAAGAACAACTCTAGCCGTAAATCCTACGCTCTGATTCCCATTTCCTTTGTCTGGAAGGCACTTCCCTATCCTTAAAGGATTCGTGGGTACCATTTCCTCCATGATACCTCCATGATGGCTTCTGATAGCTGGAAACTGTATCTCTTCTGAACTACCTTAATAATGTATCACATATTTATAGACACATCACAGTTTCACTCTAGGTCATGTGCTTTTTGGTGCCTCAACGTTTGTGACTAATTTTATATTTCCAGCTACAAATAACAGAGCTCTGTTGGCACTCTTACAGTTCTGCTGAAGGCTATTGTGATATTATAAAAAAGTTGAGCATTCTGTGGTTCCATGGCATCTAGTGCATTTCCTAAGTCTTCCAGCTTGGTGGCAGCCTAAAACAAAAAGTATTCAGTATTATTTAAAAATAAACTAAGAATAAAAGAACATAATACATGACATGTACACTAATAAATATTATTATTAATATTTAAAAAGATCTTTGCTTTTATAAAGTCCCTTTCTTCCACTGAAATCTTATATGTTGCAAGAGGATAAAAGGCCCTTTTCTAAAAAGTTGAATAATTATAAATAAATAACTGCATTTTAAAATGTGTTTCCTTAATAATTGTTATTGAATGGAAACCTTTGGGTTTCCTAAGGGTGGGTAAAGATACCCATAATATTCAATTAACTACACATGCCAAGCTCCCTCTCCAATAATTAATTCATAACACGAGATATGAACGATAACATATTTACAAACATTACTATAATATGAGATCAGTCCTTGGATTACCTTTATAGCCTGGTTTATATTTAAAATATTTTCTAGAACAGAAAAATCAGATACTTGACATAAATAATTTCAACGCCTGGAAAATTTACTGAAGAGTTGCTCCTCTAAGATTCTTCTAGTATTTACTGAAGTATTTACTAGGTACTATCATATTATCCAATTTAACCAGACTAAATACCAGTCTAAATCTATCACTTGTTATAATACTATTTACTTCAGACTGGATTTTGGCATTCCATAATCTAGTATACAGTCAATGTGTTCACTAGCAGAGAAAACATGTGCCTTATAAGGTCCAATGGGATTTCATCCTAAGCCCATTTAACTTATGCAAACTCAATAAAACTGTAAAAGTACTATGAATTATATTTTGTGTATGTTCTCTTCCATACCCAGCATCACTTGTTACATTAATCATATATATTACTGCACATGAGTTTTACATAGAAGCAGCACGTGCTGTAGTTAATAATTTTAAAAGTTTTCATAGGTAATTTTAACTATATGATATTTTTGCTTTACTAGGTGATTTAACAAACCCACCTCTTTGTTAAGGTATATTTCTAGGAATCAACTAAAAACTACCATGTCATACATTCTAAAACAGCACTTCAAGGCTTTTTTGTATGTGCATGTGTGTGTGTAACTAAATACATATTTAGTATAGGAAACATAAATATAATAGTACAATACAACATACCTTCTCTATATCCCCCTCCCTACACAAATAGTAAAGGGCCATCATTCTTAGTGCTTCCACATTTTGATTATCTTGCAGCATTAACCTGCAAAAAAAATTTCAGTTAATGTTATGTATTTTTATTTGATGCCTTGAAAACTTGGTTTGCTTATTATTCCACTGTTTAAATAAGTAATTTTAATTAGTAAAGTAACATCTCCTTTATGAAAATTATCAATCTCATTATTTAAACCCCAAAGAATCTCTGGATCTTAATTTTGATATGTTTACAAAAGATATGAATATATTCTACCATACTCAACAGTATATTAAAAGAATTCACCCTGACCACATAGATTTATTACAAGAATTCCAGGAATGTAAAGATGGGCTGAATATCAAAAACTCTATTAATGGAATTCACAACATTAAAATAGATCCAATGTGGTAAAAATAAATTAGAAAATGTTATTAAAAAATCCTTTTAATAATAGGAACAAAAACAAAACTTGGTAAGAAATACGCAAAAGCTACAGAAATTCCTATAAAACTTTATCAAGGGTATTCAGAAACGGAACTGAATAAATGGAGTAACACACTAGGTTTCTTATCATGCACGGTGTGCTATGTTGAATTATTAGCTCCAGCTTTTTCACTCTCCCTGATTACATGCTTTCTGCCATGTAACTGAGCAGTTCCCCCTACAAATGCTGGCTTGTGCCTCACTGTCCCCAACTACAAACGTGGACATTTTTCTTGGCCAATGGGATGTGGACAGGAATGGCGGTGTGGCACGCCTGTTTCAGAGGCATAGCATATTTCTGCTTGTCCTCTGCAACTCTGCTATCACCATAAGAAGGGCTTCCTCTAGGTAGCTGGTGTTCTTTGCCTGGAGCCCAGTGAAGAACACCCTTCGAGTGGACCAGAGTCCAAACTGCAATGAGGTGCCACGCCCTCCCAGCTGGATCTGAAACTTGAAGCAGTCCCAGACACACATCTGGACCGGGTCAGTGACCCTAGATGACCCACACCAGAGTACAAATTAGTGCACAGTATCACATGCCCTGAGATGTGTGGTTGTTTCCTGTAGATCAATAGCTGCCTAATGATAATACTCATTTGGGGTTAAAAAAATTCTCCCCAAATAATCTACAGACTTAATGCAATTCAACCCAATATCTTATAGCTTTTCGTTACTTTTAAACAAGTTATTCTGATAGTCAACTGCAAAAGAAGGGCCAAAAAAAGCTATCAAAAAAGAAACATGATGGAGAACTTGCCCTAAAAGATGTAAAAATCCATTAGAAATATAGGAAAGAACAGATCCCGTTAAAAAGAAAAAAAGAACCAGTCAATATACAGAAAAAAAAATAGCTTTTAGCATAAAAAAGATGCTCAATGGCAACATGATCAAGGAAATGAAAATAAAAATAAGTTACCATTCTTATTCTACCAGATTGTTTAAAAAACAAATAAAAAACCCCACACTGACAATAGCCAATAGGGGTGGGCATGCAATAGACTACTAATGAGAATCTTAGTATAATTTCTTACAAGAACAATTTGGCAGCGTTTATCAAAATGTCAAATGTGTATACCTGAGGCAGAGAATGCAATCTCTCCTCAAGTCCACCCTCCCCTTATTTGCTTGGGTTCAGGGCTAGCCAGCACTTCCCAGCCATCTCCGCAGGTAGCCATGGCCAATGTGAGAGGAAGCAGTTTATGGCATTTCTGGGCCTGGGCTTTTGAGAAAAGTGGAATGACTCCTCTACGCTCTTTCCCCTCTTACCAGCTGGACACCGATGTCATGAGGTTTTAGGAAATGGCAGAGTTGCAAGACGGAGAGCTTGGGTCCCTTGAAGACAGTGTGGAAGAAGCCTGCCTGATCAAATCTTACACCCACTCAAAACAGTTACATGTGACCAAAAAACAAGCTCACTGTGTTAAAACATATGTTTGGATCTACTTTTTATAGGAGCTTAGCTTACCCTAAAAAAATATAATTCCCTTTAAATTAGTAATCCCTCATTTGGGAAACCATCCTTCAGAAATACTCGTGTGTGTGTGTGTGTGTGTGTGTGTGTGTGTGTGTGTTCACTGCAATATTTAGAACAGCAAAAAATTAGAAACATGCCTACCAATGGGGAAAGATAAACTATATTTATGTTCCCTTTATAGATGCTATTCATTGTTAATAAACATAAAAGGATATCCATGAAATACTAAGTTAAAGAAAAATCAAGTTTAAAAGCTATATAACAAGTCTATTTTTCATTTTTTAAATGCCCCCCAAGATATATGCATATATTTATACATTATGTGGATACCTCCCACTCCCACTCCCACCTACCCCCACACAGTGCCTAGAGAGGAAATCTGGAAAAATACAAACATCAGAAAGTTACTTATACCCAAATTGTGGCCTCCAAATACCATTTCTCA
Source organism: Lipotes vexillifer (assembly GCF_000442215.2). NCBI lineage: Eukaryota > Metazoa > Chordata > Mammalia > Artiodactyla > Lipotidae > Lipotes > Lipotes vexillifer. Next base: position 707,596 of record NW_006775627.1, on the reverse strand, counting down.
GTAAAAGGAATTAGATTGCCCTGGACCATGGCTGATACCTATACAGGACAGTAGATACACAAAATAACCCTGGTATATCTTGCCATACCAAACAGTAAGGAAACTATCAAAGACTACTAGGGTCATGTCAAAAAAGGCTCAAGAACTAACTTGAAGAAGCAACTAATGGCCAAAGATAACTCAATCTGAGCAATTATAATAAGCAAAATGGTTAGAAACACTCAAGTTTAATCCATGTCATATAAACAAACAAACCCAAACCACTATCAATCACCAATGGAGAATGCTAGGGATGCTAGGGGCCTTTTTTGTTTGGAAATAAGGGAAAAGACTCAAGCATTTATCCAACTTTTCTTACATGAACTATAACACTAGATAACCAATCAGCAGGCTGGTTTTCTTTATAGGAGGATTCTAGCTAAGAAATGCAGAAAGAATGACATAACCATACTGTAATTCTAAACCAAGTACTCAGGTTACTGAGCTCGAATTGCTGCTAATTCCATAAAAAAGAGAGACAAGCATAGATTGTGTCTCTTTGATGGAAGAACACATCAGCACTTATGAATTAACTGCCAAACAAAGAAACAGTGAATGTGAATCTAACCAAGTCTCTAGATCCATCACCAATTTATTAGAAATACTGAGGATAAGCAATAAGCTACACAGTTATGGCATACAATCAATACAAGTCATATCATTCAAAACCTGTAGGATAAAAATACTGGTTTCTTTAACTTATTTATTAGCAAGAACAAAGAGAGGAGGGGGTTGTTGGGGAGAAAGAGGAACAAAGCAGGAAGGGAAGAAGGGAGAGAGGGAACCCTCCAATGCCTTCACACTTATTATATAAGCTTCATGAGGTCAAGGATATTTGTTTTTCTGCATATAAGAGTGTTTAAAATAGCTACCCAGATATTTATGTAAATCTATAAATTCAGCCTTTAAAAACAATGCAACGTTAAGGATTTCCTCAATTCTATATTGTTTGAAAAATTCAAATTAAAAAAAACCTTACAAGAAAAAAAATACACATAGATTTTCTTTTTTCTCAAAATTACAGCCAGATCCAAAGATACTTGTGACATCTTTTTTTACTTAACCTCTGTGCTGTCTCAACCGTCTGGTCCCAATCCTGCAAGGCTAGTTGTAGTTTCATTTTCTTTACAAAAGCAGGAAGGAAACTTGGAAAGTTCATGATTATCTGGTTCACAGTCTCCAGAGCACCTGAATAATTCTGGTGCATCTCAAGGCACTGTGCCTAATGGGAGCAAAAAGAAAAAAGTGACATCAAAACTGTGATCATATATACTAAGGTTCTCACAGCGGTTACCCTGGAAGAGGTAGAATTCTAGTGTTTAACATTTTTTATATTTTTATTTTCTGAACTTTCTGTAAGAAATAGTTTTCACTTTTATAATCAGAAAAACAAAATAAGTTTTAATCAAACAAAATTTTAAAACATCACAGAATAAAAATATTTTACATTATAAGTGACTGCTTTAAAATCCACTTTTGGGGCTTCCCTGGTGGTGCAGTGGTTGGAAGTCCGCCTGCCGATGCAGGGAACGTGGGTTCGTGCCCCGGTCTGGAGGGATCCCGCGTGCTGCGGAGCAGCTGGGCCCGTGGGCCGTGGCCGCTGGGCCTGCGTGTCCGGGGCCTCTGCTCCGCGGCAGGAGAGGCCGCAGCAGTGAGGGGCCCGCGTGCCGCAAAAAAAAGAAGAAAAAAAAATCCACTTTTAAATAACTGAGAAATATAACTACAGGATGAAAATTTTGAAATATTTTTAGAAACATCATATGGAATGTTTCTGTTTATAACAGAAAAATTACCTTTTAGAATAAAATATTTCCAGGATATTTGCAAGTAGCATTTAAAACTAATAGCTATTGTATCTTTTTTTTTTTTTTTGATATTGTATCTTTTTTTAAAAAATTACTTTCAGGCTAAAGAAGATAAGCTTTTAAAGAATCAGCAAAATAAAGTGCAAAACTACCTCAATATTTTCACTTCTATGAATTATCTTAAGGACATAGATGGATAAGACCAAAAAGAAGCATATTTATGGCAGAACTATTTATAATAGGAAAATTAAAATAACCGGAAATGGCCACCTAGGATTAAATGATAGCATATTTACTTAATAAAATTTTAGGTGGCCATTAAAACTCATTATGTTAATTTGTAGATCGATATTTACTGACACAAAGGGATGTCATTTACGATATAATAGTTTAGCTGGTTATCTCCAATGGTGATATTTATTTTTAATTCAGATATTACTGTATTCTAAAGTTTTTCTACAATATACATGTATTACTTTCATAGTCAGAAAATATAAATCTATAAATATAGTAAGTGCTTTAAGAACAGATGATGAGGCATATTTATCATATGTCAGATTCTTAAAAATGTGTTTCTGAATCTCCTTTAGGAATAAATTTAGTCCTAGAATATCTCAGTTCAAAATGAACATCCAGCCTCAACAGATGTACAGTAAAACTGCAATATATTCCCGAAATCAGTTTGAGATTATGTTCCCATATAATTAAAGGAAAGTATGAGAACCATCCAAAGATGCCACTATGTCAAAATAAATTATTATTTAAATTTCTCAACAGTGGACAATAATAGCAAAAAAGATTAATGCAGATAATTTTTAAAAATATATATGCCTTTGCAATCTGCCTAAATAGCTGGTAACATAAAATAACAAAATCATGCAAATAGACCACATCTAATACTTCCTTAGACCATCACCTCCCATATGAATGCAACATACTATATTAATTGAAACTAAATTTGCTATATAATTGGTTCATATCATTCCTAGTTGGAATTCAACTAATGCAAGCCTCTTGCTGAATGAACTGAAAAACAAATACATAATTGGGATGGGTTATATCAGAAAAAGAATTTAAACCAGTCTAAAGTATTAGAGGAAAAAGGTAAATCCCTCCTAAGCTGCTTATATTGACACTTGAAATAGCCCTACCTTAGATTACCTACTAGCTTTTCTTTAAGGAATAGAGGGGGGCAGAAATGATCAAGAAAAACTTCTTAAAAAATTTGCTAAATTCCCGTAACCTCTAGCAGTGCCATTAGGCAAGACCTGAGTCCAAGCAGCACGAATACTAGTTGTACTGGTGACAAACATCTGAACAAGCTCACTAGCCAGGGAAATTGACAAGAGCAATGTAGGGACATTGGCAATAGCCAAGACACCAATAATCCTCTTTCTTTTTTATCCCCCCACACCAGATTACTGCTAATTTAATAGACTGTCTTCCTAATATAAATTTAATTCTTTTTGCTGAAATAAAAAATGATCTTTTTTAAATTTAAGGCATTCAGACGGCATCCATGGAATGGAAGAAAAAGTCCAAATTAAACATTTCTACCCACCAATGATTTCTAATGACACTGCCATCTCAATCTAAGTTAGATCATGTTATTTCTCTTTTCGTTGGCTGCCCATCTGTCTGGTTCAAAGCAAAAGCCAAAGGGTTTACAGAATCAGCCAGCCTTTCCTCATTCTACATGAATGAGGGCAGGCTGCCCACCTGCCCTGACACTCACCTTCTCTCCCTCTAGCCTTCACTTTTCTCCCCTTCACTCATTCTGCTTTAGTCTGCAGGTCTCCTAGCAATGCCTTCAACATGCTTAAGGTATCTGAACTCTCTACTCCCGTATTTGTAATGCATGCTCTCCCCAGGTGCCCACAGGGCTTTAACCCTCACCTCCTACATGTCTTTGCTCAAATGTCACTTTCTCTGACCATTTAAAACTGCAAATTCATACCCCAGTTGTACTTCTCCCTCTTTCCTTGCTTTATTTTTCCATTGTACTTACCACCTTCTAATATACCATATAATTCACTTACTTTCTTTATTGTCTGTCTCCACCAGTAGAACATAAGCTCCATAAAAGCAAGAGGTTTTATCTTGCTTACGGTATCCCTAGTATGTAGAGTGATGCCTCACACATATTAGATACATCATAGATGTTTGGTGAGTAAATAATATAGGAACCACCACAACTACCAACAGCAACAACAAAAACAATTAAAACTGATTTAGGGTTCAGGAATTTCGCAGGGAGTACTTTTCTCTAGCTTACTTCATCGTCCCATACAAATCCAAGTCCCTCCTGCAGTTGGGAGTTGATAAAAGTAACATAAAACCTATCTTTTTGAGCTACTTGGTTTTGTTGGGTTTCATATATATTACTAATAAATTTTAAAACATCATTTTATTAATCTAACACCAACTCACCTTACCCAGCAGAGCAAAAATATCATTTCCATCTTGTAATCCCTCTTCAAAATACCTTAGTGCTTTTTTAGTATAAGGTTCTTTTCCTCTTGTAATATCAAGCCATGCTTTCAAAACCTGTCCCTGTAAAATGAATAATTCTAATATTTTCATTTTTTTGGAAATGAAAGAAATAAATGTTGATGAAGAAGTTAAACTAAGCATCATTCTTATTTGTAATTAGTAACAAAAATCAGTATATCAAATAATGTTATGAAAAATAAAACTGCAATAAAATCACTTTCAAACCCTTGCTAGCCTACAGTCTTGGAACTATTATGAATTTCAGCCTTCAAGATTACTACTGTGGTCAGTATTAATATTCAGAAGCTTGTAAAATATTCCCTTAGTACTAAATAACCAATATTCTTACATGGGGCTTTGCTAATAAGTTACTAATAACTGCTAAACATGTAATTCAATACATAAATAAGAATTTGTTACCTCTTTTTGGGGAAACAGACCAAATGAACTAGGATGAGAAAAAAGAAGTGCCTTGCTTCACATTTATTAAAAATTAAGATAATTTGGCAACTATTTCAATCTCTTTGACTAGTCCAGTGAGCTTCAAATGAAAGGATAAAATGGCCTCAGAAATTAAAAAATGAAGAAGCCATGAATGTTTACCTTCATAAATGTTACTGAGCCAACGGACTGTAAGGTTCATAGGATTAGAAAGAAGATGAATACACGTTGATTATTTTTCTTTTTAATGCCAAATAAAAAATTACGAAATCTGCCCGTCAAAAAATTTCTAGGTTAATTAACAAACCTTATAAATCTTTAACTAAGATCATATTTACTTCCCTATATTTCACCTGAAAAGGCAGGTAAGAATACCTAAACAGGGCTTCCCTGGTGGTGCAGTGGTTGGGAGTCTGCCTGCCGATGCGGGGGACGCAGGTTCGTGCCCCGGTCCGGGAGGATCCCACATGCCGCGGAGCGGCTGGGCCCGTGAGCCATGGCCGCTGAGCCTGTGCGTCCAGAGCCTGTGCTCCGCAACTGGAGAGGCCACAACAGTGAGAGGCCCACGCACCGCAAAAAAAAAAAACAAACCCTCAACAATGTTACTTCTACTCATTAGATCACTGTACTTTCTTGAATCATTTCAACTGTGTGGATGATTCCCAACCTTTATTTTTATTCCAATACCTTTTCTAATTTTTTCTCTTCTTTTTCTAGAAGCTCATCTGCTGTCTCCATCTCACTGTTCTGTCAGAGCCTGAAATATAGAATGTCTAAAACCAAACACATCACCTCCCTCCAAGATTACCTTCTCATCCCAAAGTATTTTCTAGTCACGTTAACTGGTCTCTGAATTGTCCAGGCTTAAAACCTCAGAGAGACATCCTTGATATCTGACACCTCAATATCTTTCCCCCCAGTATTTATAATAAGTTGAAAAGTCCTGTGGGTATTTGATAATTCTCAAACTCCTACCTGAATTTGATACACTGAATAGTATTTTAGTGTAGGCCCTTAAAGCCTTCTGCCAGAAAGTACTATCTTTGGGGGCCTGCATTCTGGTTTCTTCCCAGGTCAGTTCATCCTATAAACCTTTGCTAAATTCACCTTCTGAATTTGCACTTTAATAATATCACTGACATGATCAAAACTCTTCAGTGACCCTCAGTGCATACCAAATTAGATACAAGGGTTTGTACCTAGCCATCAAGATCCTTCAATTTGTCCCAACCCACTGTTCCAAGCTTTTCTTCCACCCTCTTCTTCTCTGTACCCTGTATTCCCATCAGGTGTGAGGTTCTCACTGTACCCAGACCTACACATCTCCTTGTTCTTCTCCTTTCTATCTATTATCTCCCACCTTGGGAGTACCTACTTCCCTTTTCCATAATCTTTGCCTGTGGAAACTGTATCCATCTTTCAGGTTTTAGCTCAAATGCTACTTCCTTCAAGAAATTCTTCATTCGCCTAACAGTTATCGATGTGATCTCTCCTTGAGTATATAAAATAGTGCCTAGCACGAAGTAAATGATCAATAAATGTTAACTATTATTTTCCTGCACATTTTAATCACACTTCTCTCATTCCATTTGTCAATTTTCTCACAATGTTAATTGGGTGTGTGCTCTATAACACTGCTAGATGATCCATTCATGAAAGTAAAGTTTATGTATTTTTTATCTTTCTATTATTAACAGTGCAAATAATGGTGCCTTGTACCTAGACCAGTTCAATAAGAAGAGTGGGAGGGAAGGAAGGAGAAAGAAAAGGAGGGAAGGGAGGGAAGGAACCAGGGAGGGCTCTTGTCAAGAGTTAATAAATAACATTAAAAAAAAACAACCTTAGAGAACCACAATTTTATAAAATAATAAAATATTAAAATAAGGCTGTTATTTATAAAATGAAAATAGAGTGGGCAATAACAAAGCTTTTATATAAATAACATAAGCTTCCTTTAATGTTACTATTTCAAAATAAGAAAACCAGCTACCTCTTTACTACCATTTGACATTTTGATCATTCGGTCAACATATTCTCTCGCCTTATCGTGACGACCAATGTGCCACAAAAATAAGCCTGCATGGTACAAAGCTTTTGGTCCAGCTCCTTTACGCTGCTCCTTCACTCTGGCATCTGATTCCTGAATAGCTTCTCTATCTGGGAGAAGGAAAAAAAGACATTAAGTGAAAATTAAATTCTAGATTTAGGGTTTATAATAGGTCAGATAACTGACAGCAGAGAATATAGCTCTTCTCTCTACAGCAGCACTAATAAAAATAAAATGCAAGCCACATATGTAATTTAAAATTTCCTAGTAGCCACATCAAAGAAGTAGAAACAAGTAAAATTCACTTTAATAATATATTTTATTTAACCCAATATATCCAAATTATCATTTCAACACATAATTGATTTGAAAATTATTAAGAAGATACTTTTCTTTTTTTTGTCTTACTAAATCTTTAAAATCCGGTATGCACTTTACACAAAGCACATCTCAATTAAGATGTGAAATTGTCTTCAGCAAATCTTTATAGTGAGATTTCATAAAATTTATTTTGGAAAAAGCAGAATCATATACTTGTTGTAAACATAATTTTTCTAACTGAATCAAGAATCAGTTTTAAATTTTAAAGTAAATTAATTAGAATTAAAATTTAAAACTCATGTCCTCAAACGAGACACATTTCAAGTGCTCTGCAGCCACCTGTGGCTAATGACCACTGTGACCACACTACAGTTCTATAGTTCATGTCATTCTCAAGACATAAAGGCTATATATGCAAATTTTTTTTTTAATAATAAGATGAAAAAGTTGGCAATGATTCTAAAATGATACAATTATTAGGGGCAAATTCAGAACTAGGAGTCAAATTACCCTACTTCCTAATCCAATTCTAAAACATGTAACATATAACCAAGCCAGGCTTTCATTGTCACAGGTCAATGAAAGGTGGTATAATTACTACTTATATAGTTAATACTGACTGCGTGACTGCTCCCTTAAAAAGATGGTCTACGCCTAGAACTCTAATCACTTCTATTTAATCTGTTATGTAAATGCTTGGGACACAAATGTCAGATCCAAATCCCAGGTCGAATCAAAATGTGGATCAGCTAGCCAATAGAAAGAAGAAATGTCAAAGTTGAGGACTAGATTCCAACAGACTACCTTTCTGGTAATGGCTACCAAGGAAAGGTACGTGACTCCTCCTTTTAACTCTAACGATACAAATTTAAATTTAAATGTGGAATTACCAAGGTACAACTTTATAAGTTTAGGAAACAAAATTGTACTCTGGAGGGCTAGAGATTGCTTGGCAAGGGACCCCTTCTGCCCTGCCTACAGCACACCCACTGCAACACCTTCAGAAGTTCTCACTAAATAGGCATGATACAGAACTTACGAGGCAGGAGCAGGCATTGTACCTTTCTGCCCAGATTTCCGTCAAGTCCCTAGTGGGGCATCAGCTAGCTGTGATAGTCTGCATAGAACTAGTTCTTTCCAGATATCAGCTCAAGTTCTTAATGCATCACAGCCCTTTAATACACAGGGCTTACATTAGCATTCAGGAAGAATGTACGAGAACAATGTAGGCTCTTCCTAGGCGAGACAGACAGACATCTGGGCCTCTCCTAAACTCAAGCGCACTCAGCATTATTATGGAGGAAAGTCGAGTGACTACCCAGGTGTCTCTAAACAATCCTGGAAATCACATTCTCTAACAGAACCAGTACTCTTGGGAGTAACCAATTAAATAAAAACTTGATTCTAGGAAGAAAACATTTTGTTAATTTCTCTCTCTCTCTTTTTTTTTTTTTTTTAAGGCTTACTGACCACAGCTCTCCTACACCAATTCTCTGCTCCAGCTACACACACCCCTGCTGGAACATAGAGGAAGGGGATCCAGAGATGAACCTAATCCTGAACCATTTCCACATATTTGCCCATCGAGTTCTCCTGTCTGAGAAGATCAAGTCCCCATTTCCACAGTCTTCCCAGCCTACTCCTATGGATAAACAGTACATGCCATTTCCCCGCACTTCCTTAAAAGTTTTAGAAAGCATTTAGTTGTTAGACTTGTTTATGACCTAAACATATTAGTGTTTTAAATAACTTTTTATTTATTTGTACAAGTATATGTGGGTGAAGGATGTACGTGATACTTTGCTTAAGAAAAAACTGTTTCCTAATATTTAAAAAAATTTATGACATTTGGTAATTGTTTAATTATTTGAAACAAGATCTATTTTTACAATGCTATTAGCTGTTAACTGGATATATATGGATGAATACAATACTATTTCTTTTTCATTACCTATAATTCCAATACTGTTCTGCCTCAGCCATTAAGATATGCTATGTATTAAGACAGTTCACACAATTTTAATTGCTGGTTTATGTATAAAGTTCCTTCTATAATTTAATCATATTTCCCAACCTACTACTGGATAAAAATTTACTCAATATCTTCCAAAGAGCTAGCCCCCCTGGGGGATATAAAGGCTTTTAAGAAGCTCAAGATATAGTAGAAGACAGAAACTGCATGTAGCTATATATGCACAAAACAAGTGGTAAAGTTGGCTGCTACAGAGTAATTTATGTATATACCTGTTTTGAGCTGTCCTTTTTTGGTTTAACCATTGCTAATATTTATTCACCTTTACATTAATTCAAACAATCCCTACATATTAATGAAACTTCTGCCATAGGATATAAGGAATATGAAAGCAATAGAAGACCCATATTTCTCATGCTTGATAAACTTAGTCTTGTCAGGAAGATAAAACAACTATGACATAAATAGTATCTACAGATAATACATAATACAGTATGATTAGACTGAATGTTAAGGTAATTGAGAAAAATCAAAATGAATTGAGTAGAAAAAACTGTCTAAGCATTGTACTTAAATACTATACCTGGATTGGGACTCATTTTATGAGTGTATATCAGTGCAATTAGAGAACAAAGTGATACATCTTGTTTATTTTTAATAGCCTCAAATTCTCGAAGAGCTTCTTGAGTTTTACCTGAAAATCAAAATTACGAAGTGAAAATTGTTCTTTGTGCAAAACAATAATTTAAAACTTATGGAAATGTTTAATAATTGGCACATACCTTCCATTAATGTACCATAGGCATAATAAAACCTGAAGACGGGATCACTGCCATACCTCTTAGTTCCCTCACTGGCAGCAAGTAACACATGATGGAAATATCTCTCTTGACAATAGTAATTAATCAAAGTCTAAGAGGAAATAAAGACTAAATGTTAAAAGAGATTCTGATGTTCTGAAATACTCTAAGCAGATATTAACCTAAGATCTTGAATAATCTAAAACTTCGATAACGTATTTTTTTCTTCCAACTTCTTAAATACTGTTAAAGGCTATAGCACTTAAGGAATGTAGAACACAGTGAACACAAAATTATTGAAATAACTCAATGTTTTCTAATAATTTCAATCTTTTTTTTCCTAAACAATTTCCTAACAATACTGAAGTCACGGTATTTTCACCTCTTTCCTTTCCCCACATTTTCTTAAGGTTTTAGAAAATGGGAAAGCAGACAAAAAGCAGGAATTAAAAAAAAAGACAAGAGGTTTCCACTGCCAGACCAGATTTCTTTTAAAAATAAAAACCCTTCTATTTTGTTTTTATAGCATCACAAAGTAATGACCAATTAAACTCAGCAATTGATTGTCAAAGGTTATCTTGTTTTCTGAGTTCCACAACAAATAACTGTCAGTAAAACAAAGGATCTATTTTTTAATGGAAATCACTATCATTAGGCTTTTTTCAAAATGATATTATTTATACATGAGGCAGAAAACTAGTATCAGGAGATACAAAGTTCTGATTAACTGGATCTACACTTTACACCATTTTTCTCAGGATTACATCTAAGGCTTAGTTGCTAACCTAATCAAAGAGGGAAGCCATATTCACCATCACTGTGATATACCTGATTCACTCCCACAAACCAATTCGGGCCATCCCATACCTCCCTAGTCTGACTCTTCAGCTGGTTCA
>NW_006775627.1:627896-696736 GCF_000442215.2 Lipotes vexillifer | reverse complement strand
TCAGCAGGAGCAAGAAATACAGATGAAGCACTGATTGACAGGATTAAAATGAGTGTCTGAACAGCTTTTTTTTTTTTTACAGCCCATTGTTTCTGGAGGGCTACAGTCCACGTGCTTCTCTAGAACAGTCTGGCAAACATCCTCCAACTTTTACTCTGCTTCCCTCCTGTGGTTACTGTTCTCCAGTCCCATCTCAGCCACTGTCTCTTCAAAGTGTGATCTGGACACCAATTCCAAGACCCCTGCAGCACACATCAGGAAAGTGCAGTTTTCCTCCAGAGCCCTTTCCCTAAGGTTGCAAATGACTTCTTAGTTTGCCACAACTAAAGACAATTTTAATATCATCTTACTTGACTTCTGTCTAGCGTTTAGTATCACCTATAACTCTCCTAAAAGGCAGTGGCATGGTATCATAAAAAGGACATGGATTTTAAGACCTGCTTTCAAATTTCCGGTCCATCTTATAGCCGCTCAGTTTTGCTCATTTGTTAAATGCTGGTAGTCATTTATAGGTCATTGTAAGGATTAATTGAGATATCATACTGTAAAACTCCTATTCCAAAAAAAAAAAAAAAAAGTTCCTCCAAACCCCAAATGTTGATGATATTAAAAAAAAAAAAAAAAAAAAAAACGTGTCCAGCCAAGACCTCTCATCGCAGCTCCAGATTCCTATTTCAATTTCCCCAAAACCCAAGCCAGACATCGCGCCAGGAATCCTCTCTTCCTGTTTGCACAGTCCCCATAAGTATAACCAGTCAGTAGGTTCTTCTTCTGTTGTTCTAGTCTGCTTCCCACTCCCCGCACCTATTTCTACCACCTTGGTTCAGGTTAGGTTGTTCAATCCAACAAACATTTACTGACTGCTACGAGTGCCAAGCACTGGGCTAGGTACGGTGAACATGAAGATGAGTAAGATATGATTCCTGACCCAGAAAAGCTTAACATTTTCAACTGAGACTAGAATCTAAAGACTATTTGAACCCACACACCTACGGTCAATTAATCTTCCACAAAGGAGGTTAAGAATATACAATAGAGAAAAGACAGTCTCTTCAGCAAGTGATGCTGGGAAAGCTGGACAGCCGCATGTAAATCAATGAAGTTAGAACACATCTTCACACCATATACAAAAATAAACTCAAAATGGCTAAGACTTAAATATTAAGACATGACACCATAAAACTCCTAGAAGAGAGCATAAGGCAAAACATTCTCTGACAGAAATCATACCAATGTTTTATTACATCAGTTTCCCAAGGTAACAGAATTAAAAGCAAAAATAAACAAATGGGACCTAATCAAACTTAAAAGCTTATGTACAGCAAAGGAAACCACAAACAAAATGAAAAAACCTACAGAGTGGGAGAAAATATTTGCAAATGATGTAACTGACAAGGGCTTAATTTTCAAAATATACAAACAGCTCAAACAACTCAGGAAAAGAAAAAAAAAAAAAGCCCAACAACCCAATCAAAAAATGGGCAGAAGACCTAAATAGACACTTCTCGAAAGTAGACATACAGATGGCCAACGTGCACATGAAAAGATGCTCAACATCGTTAATTATTAGAGAAATGCAAATCAAAACTACAATGAGGTATCACCTCACACCAACCAGAATGGCCATCATTAAAAAATCTACAAATAACAAATGCTGGAGAGGGTGTGGAGGAAAGGGAACCCTCCTACACTGTTGGTGGGAATAAAATTGGTGCAGCCATTATGGAAAACCATATGGAGGTTCCTCAAAAAACTAAAAATAGAGTTGCCGTATGATCCCGTAATCCCACTCCTGGGCATATATCCGGAGAAAATTCAAAAAGATACATGCATCCCAATGTTCACAGCAGCACTATTTACAATAGCCAAGACATGTAAACAACCTAAATGTCTATTGACAGATGAATGGATAAAAAAGATGTGTGTGTACACGTACACACACACACACACACACACACACACACACAATGGAATACTATTCGGTCATAAAAACGAATGAAATAATGCCATTTGCATCAACATGGATGCAACTAGAAATTATCATACTAAATGAAGAAAGAGAAATACCGTAGGATATCACTTATACGTGGAATCTAAAGTATGACACAAATGAACTTATCTATGACACAAAAACAGACTAAGACACAGAGAAGAGACTGATGGTTGCCAAGGGGGAGGGGGGGTGGGGTAGGGAGGGATTGGGAATTTGGGGTTAACAGATGCAAATTATTACAGATAATGGATAAACAACAAGTTCCTACTGTATAGCACAGGGAGCTATATTCAAATTTCAGTGTCCGTAAGTAAAGTTTTATTGGAACAAAGCCATGCTTAAGTATTGTCTATAGCTGCTTTCATGATACAATGGCAGATTCGATGCCACAGAGACCCTATGGCCCATAAAGCTTGAATATGTACCACCTGGCCCTTTAAAGTTTGCTGTTCTACTTAAGGCTCCTGTTCTAGAACGTTAAGTAGAACAGGGATTATTGGATAACAAGGTTAGAAGAAAGCTAGGGTCAAGAAGGGCCTCCTATTGAGTTGATCCTCTAAGTGATGAGGAGTTAAATCAGTTTTTAGCATGAAAGCGTTTTTATTAAAAATAAAATACTTTTATTAAAAAGTTCATTTTATTAAAAACGTTTTTATTAAAAACGTTTTTATTAAAAAGGGTGGCAGTACAAAGGATAAATTTAAGGGGATGAAAATACTTAAGGGGATGAGGGAAGGCTTCACATGAAGATAATGTAAAACTTCACGCAAAAAAGCAAAAGACACTCCAGCACCCCCATCACTGCCAAACTGTCCTCCAACCACTCATCACCAGCTAACATGGTACGCATTGCGTTTACCTGTTTACCGACTGACTCCCCCTCCTCAAATGTAGAAAGATTTGGGAGGGTTTTTCTAAGCTTTATTACTGCAGGGCTTATTATCTTCACGCTTAGAATAGTGCCAGACACATGGGAGGCATTCAGTAAACATCTGTTGAATTAATTTAATTAAGGTTTTCGCCAACATTAGATTATAAATTCACAGTCCCTGTGAAGGCGGGGACTGTTCCGTTCTGTTCATCACTATCTCCAGCTCCAGTGGACACAGTGAGCCCTCCATCAATATGTGTTGAACAAGGGAATCAGTGAACAAATGAATGGAGAAGATAATCATTCTAAAAAGTAACTTCTTTTACTTTCAAGTTTCATGTCTTTGTTTTCATATCATCATTTCTTACGTGGACCGTCATTAAATATTTGCTGAACGGATGCATCAGTGATAAACAGAGAAGACCATCACCCTAAAATACTCCTCCATTTTCAAGCCTATGTCTTTAATTGATTTCGTATCATCTTTCCGTGCTCCTTTTACCGTCTCACGGGGGCAGCTGGCACTAGTTTCCTGTAAGTCCTTAAAAATTGCACCCGGGAGACGCACTAGGTGTCCTATGTTGACCAAACCTTCCGAGCAAACAGGGTACAAAAGTAAAAGTAAACACGACCAACAGGGTGGGAAAAGCACACTAACGGCAATTCGGAAAGCAGCGCGCGGGGAAGGCTGCCCAGACCTCAAGATTCCAAAGCAGGGCCCGCGGAGGGAGAGCAGGTGATATAGGTTACAGGCCCGCACCCCAGGCGGGGGCACCTAGCCAGCCGGGGCGGCAGGTACCGCAGAGTAACAACGGCCTAGCCAGGTCGGCCCGCGAGCTCCCCACGCCCCCCCCGGCCCCTCGCCACCCCGGCCCCCCCCCACGGGAACACACGGCCAGCTCCTGCCCGCTCACCTTCAGCCCCTGACAGTCCATGGCTTCCGAGGCCGAGCCGCGTGCCTCCTGGGCGCGCGCCTGCCGAACCACAGCAGAAGAGCCAAGGATCTCAGGGTATCGCAGCCCAGGCCCAAACCAGCTCGGGACGCGGCGGGAGGGGCGGGGCGGGGCCGCGCCGCCATTGGCTGCCGGCGGAGGGGGCGGGCCCTCGAGGCCGGGATTGCGGGGGTCGAGGCACTGGCGGGGACCCGGAGGGAGGGCGGCGGGTGGGGAAGGGGGCGCGACCAACCGGATGCTGGGTGAGGCGGAGGTCAAACAGCGAAACGACCCTAGGGGCACCGTGAGGTGGGCGGGCCTGAGGATTAGGAATTAAAGAATGAAGGAAATGGGGGAGGATGTAGGAAAAAGGGCAAGTCTGTTTCCCATCTCCGGCTACAAAGCAAGACACCATTTTCTACACGTTTGTGTAGAGGCGGGTTCCCGCAATGCGGCTATTTAGAAGGCCTGACCAGCTCAGAGAAAAGCCTTGAACTTTCACAAGTAGTAGTTGCATTATGGCCACAAGGTGGAGCAGAAAAATCACAAGTTCTTAACAGAAAGGGATGAGCTTCTTGCGCCCATTTTTGCAGGCAGTGCTGCAATCCCGTGTGTTTTGGTAGAAAGCACGTTAAATTAGTCTTTTTTTTTCTTTTACCAGCCCTGATAATGGGAGGAACCAATGAAGTAAACCTATTTTTTCAGTTAAAAAAAAATAAAAACACTGCTGATTTTAAACAGAATAAAATTAATCCCTACGCAAACGTTTATGTTTGCACGGATCAGGCAACTGTCAGTTGCTCGTAGATTTCTTCAGTCATTTAGTGAATTGAATTGAAATAGAATGAACAAAGAGATTTCCTATTTCTGCTTAAAGATATTTTTAAAATAAGATTTGAGGTTTAAGTAATCTTTGTGGAATCTTTTACATGGATCCCAAATTTCAATCCTAGTTCTAAGTATCTTACTTTAGTTGATGTGATTCATAGTTGCCTTAATCAGATTTTAAGTTTGTTAAGCAGTCAACGAACATTAACCTTTTTTCCATGCCAGTAGGTTAGGTAATGACAATCTCGAGGGAAAGGGTGAGTATGACTACAGACTTCAGTGCCAGGCAATATTTCTCACTGGTTTCCCTTAAAAGTGCATTCTACCCAGAGAGGCACATATTATTTTCATGAAGATTGCTTTTGTTTGTTTCCATCATTCATAGTCAAGCTAAATGTTTGTGATAATGGACAGCTGGTAATACCTGCTGGTCTGATTTTCAAAGCCTGTGGATTAATCTGCACTTGGTATGCAGCAGTGAATATCAGAAACTAAGATGCTTATCTGAGTATATAATCTTAACCTGTATGCTTTGGGTTTCAAGTGAAGAGTTCATCCAGAAGAAAATTTCTGAGGATCATAGTTAAAGGAAGAGATGATCAAGCTACCTTTCTGAGATCTTTAAAGTCTAAACTTGGGCTGTCAGACTATTGGAAGGCTGTACACTTGGGCCCTATTAATTTAGCCCTTTATAAAATTTCCTTCGTTGAATTTTGTTCTAAGGTTAAAGTATTTAGCACAAAACCCATGTCTGGCACTCCATGAGTGTTTGTTGGATTAAAACTACTTTGGGAATTTGCTTTGACACTCCTGGTAAACTTGTTCCCTGCATAAGGCCTCACGTGAGTAGTTTCTTTTGGATCTCAGGCCAGGAAAAACTCTGTCTTCCCTGAAAAACTGAGGTGTTCCTTAGCTCAAGCATTTCTACTGGCTCACTTTTACCTACTAACGTTTCAGTCTGCCATCTAAGACCTTTCATAGTCTTTGAAGACTTATCTCCTACTTCTCCATTCATAGAGCCTTTATTCCAGGCAAATGGGACAACCATTCCTTCTTCTGGGTGCCTTCCCTTACATTGCTCTGAGCTCTTTCTCCATCTGAAAAAAGAAACCTACTCTTTTTTTCAGAGTTCATCTCAGATCTCATTGTGTATGAAGCCTTTAGGGATGGCCATAACTGATTGGACGTGTGAGATTGCCTGGTGCAGTAGCAGGAATATGGTCTCTCAGACGTGAGATGGAACTCCTGGCATGCTATTATCTTTGTGACTCGGGCAAGTAATTTCCTGAGCTTAATTTTCCATATTTACTAAAGAAATTAAACACCTAACCACATACGAAAAGTTCCTGACACATAATAGACATAACCATTAATTTCCATGAAACACATAGTGCTCTGTAAGACTTAACACACCTTTATATTTTTTGCATTATAGCTATGGTGTATTTTTTGTTTGTTTAATCTTTTCTACTAAATGGGGAGTACCTTAAAGCCACCCAATATAGTGAGGTGGGTAACAGCTTGGTCCCTGGAGCTAGGCCATCTGCAATCAAATCCTGACACCACCATTCCCAAGTTGTTTACTTAGAAAAACTACTTAACTTCTCTGTGCTTCAGCTGTAAAGTGGGACTAATACCTCAGAAAGCTGTTAAGAAGATTAAATGAGTCAATATTTAATGAACACAGCAGTGTTAGATATATAGTAGGCATTGAATAACTTTAACCTATAATTATTTGTACTCCCAACTACTCTGAACACAGAGCACAGTATTGATTCCATCAGCATTTAGTAAATCTTACAGGACTGTTGAAGCCCTTTAATTGTGCCTCTGTTTGGCTTTCTTCCCCCCAATTCTTACACCGATTCACTTGTATATATATTATTTTATCATTTATTCGAGAAGTTAAAGGAAACCCTTAAGAAAAATAGGTGGTTGGGCTTCCCTGGTGGCGCAGTGGTTGAGAGTCCGCCTGCCGATGCAGGGGACACGGGTTCATGCCCCGGTCCGGGAAGATCCCACATGCCGCGGAGCGGCTGGGCCCGTGAGCCATGGCCGCTGAGCCTGCGCATCCCGAGCCTGTGCTCCGCAACTGGAGAGGCCACAGCAATGGGAGAGGTCACAACAACGGGAGAGGCCACAACAGTGAAAGGCCCGCGTACCGCAAAAAAAAAAAGAAAAATAGGTGGTTCTGGTGAACACAAAAGTAAAAGTAAGTACACAGAAAATAAAACAGATAAATCTATGACCTCATTAAATTTGGGAGCTGGAAAGAACTTTAGAAACGATTGTCCAATCTCTTTATTTTACAAATGAAGCCCAAAGGTATGAAATAATCCACCCAAGGTCTCACAGTTTTCTACTCCCAATCTAGCCTTCAAAGCAGTTATGAATAATAAAGAGATGAGGTGTTTGTCTTTTCTTCTTAAGGCTATTTTACTATAAAGTTGAAGCAGTAAATATGAGAGTAAATATGTATGAAATACAAATAAATTGGCACAGAGTTTAGTCTCACAGGTGATACCATGGAAGAGTTAGAAGTTAACTGAAGTCAAAATTGCTGAATCTAAGTTAAGGCTCTATCCCTTAATAACTTTGCAACTTTGGGCAAAGTTGTTAACTTTTCTCTGCTCTAGTTTATACATTTACAGTGGGCAGTTGGGACTAGGATTGTAATATTTGTTTTGTTAGTGTATAGACTAAATGAGATTATGTGAAAATATTTCAAAAATTGAAAACCACCTCGTAAAAGTTCATACCACAGTTACAGGAAAGCTTCTTACCTAATGAGCTGACTATGGGGCAAGACATCTTACCTCCCTGGCATTATCATCCAGCCTTCCGTATGCTATCTAGCGCTCTTTTCTTCTCCAAATAACACAGCACAAACGTACCATTCTTTTGAATTGTGCATGAAGCATGGTGTCTGCTGATGCAAAAAATAAGATGGTTGTCATAACTCATCCCTTTAAAATTCTCCGATTTCATTCATTTAAGTGAATTAGGGAGACGATGATAATGGTCAGTCGCTTACCTTTCACATTTTTTTTTTGCTAAATGATACTATGGAGAAAGTTGAGGAAGTGATCAGAGTTCTAACCATGTGTTACTTAATCATTCATTTATTCACCAAATGTTTAATGAGTGCTGATGGCAGAGGATAAAATTCTTGTCTTCTCCTCCCAGAATTTAAAGTCTAGTAAAAGGAGACAGACATTGAAGAGATATTCACAAAAGGAAATGAATAAATGACAAGTAGTGACAGCTTTAATAGCTGTTTTAGTAAGTGCAATAAACAGACTAAACTGTGTGGCCTTTGCCCAGTTTTAAGGATTAATATATCAATAATGAAGTGAAACTCACATTAACTTGTTGCAGTCCAGGAAATCCTTCCACTCAATTCCTACAATTAACTTCTTTTAGACCACTGAATGATACTTTGTTTTTCTTTAAAAATACCTGAGCAGCTCACATATCTGATGGCTAAGAACTTCTGATAACAGAAAATTTGCTTCTTGCTTACCTGAACTAGCAGATGTAACAAATGTTTCTACTTAAATACCATTACAGAGACTTACCAGGAGTTATTTTTTTGATGTTCTTGACTATATCTTGACATTTCATCTATGCAAAAGTAGGAGACAGAAAACACAGAAAAACAGATTTCAAAAAGAGTCTTGTATTTTGAAATAGAAACAATGAATTATTTAAATGTTTACAACTGTGATATACTGAATATCTTGTCAAGATGCCATCTGTCTTTCCTTCTACTCCTTTAAAGAATCTTTTTCTGGTCGATAGAGTAAGAACAAAGAATAGTGATCACTCCCCCTCTGCCTGGTGTGACATTGAGGTAGACAGTACATTGCTTTAGATTTTACTCACTTAGGTCCAAGCTCACATCTGAAAAGTCTTCCCTGATATCAAATTCACACTGCATATCTTCCTAGACACTGTTATTTCTGGATGTGAGATAACCAGCACTCTGTTCTAATTTTTATCTTAAGGCTGAGAAGAATCAGGCCTTAGCTTTCTAGGTGTCTGATTCTGGAAACTTTGTTTATGGCAGTGCTTCCAAGCAGTCACAACGTTCCTTGGAGTCAATACACGCTAATGTCAAGTGCTCAGTCTGTGAAAAGAAAGAAGCCAACAGCGACTTCGCGCCTGCCCGGCACACTCGGTTGCGCAGGATGTTATGCTCTAGCAGGATCTTCTTTGGGTACCTCAAATGCAATTCTTCTCACTCATCTTCCTTTCTCTCCTTTTTCCCTTCGTCTCTCCCCTCCCTGCATCCGTTTCAGCATCTGTGTGTTAACAGCCGCTGTATAGATGCCTCTACTCCACCATCTTCCTAGCTTCTGGTTCCGACTTGCTTGTCCTAAATGTCTCTCACTCCGCCAGCCTGACTTCTTCTTTTTGTTTTTTTTGCGGTACGCGGGCCTCTCACTGTGGTGGCCTCTCCCGTCGCGGAGCACAGCCTCCGGACACACAGGCCCAGCTGCCATGGCTCACGGGCCCAGCCGCTCCGCGGCATGTGGGATCTTCCCGGACCGGGGCACGAACCCGTGTCCCCTGCATCGGCAGGCGGACTCTCAACCACTGCGCCACCAGGGAAGCCCAGCTGACTTCTTTATCTGTAACAAATTAGGCCAGAAGCTCACCAGAGCCCCACCCCACACTGACTCACTGACGGCCCCTCCACCCCGAAGGCACCGCCTCCGTCTTCCTTGGGAAGAGAAGCCTCCCATTCGGAGGAGAGCCTGGAGCTTCTGCCTCGGCTGAGATTTTGTTGTTGTTCTCACGTCAAAGTACCCAGGTTTTCTCTGTCTTCACATCCCTCTCCTGATTTCTCAGGCACTGGGCCCTCCTCATCAGTCCTACCACTTGTCTGAATCGGCTGAATTAAAAACAGCTGGAGCTCATCCCTCAAGATCCCTGCGCATAATCCATTTGTAACTGGGCTTTACAAATGGGCTTTTACGGCAGGATATTTTTTTCCACAAATTTTTATTTTGAGAATTTTCAAACATGCAGCAAATTTGAACAGCGCAACGAACACCCCTCTACTCACCATCAGAGAACTTTCTTGAGATGCTGTATCGTATTGCTCTCCATATTTTCCATTGGCCAGATTCATGAGGATGGCTAGGCCATTAGTATTTTTGCCGCAGGGTGGAAGCAAAAGCCTTTAGAAAGGTGGCGCTAGCCACATGAGGCTGTTTACATTACGGTTAATTAAAATTAAAAATTAGATACACCAGTTGCACTAGCCACATTTCAAATGCTCAGGAGCCACTGTGGCTAGTGGTTCCTGGATTGGACAGGACAGATAGAGGACATTTGCATCATTTCAGGAAATTCTATTTTAAAGCAGTTTAAGCTTTGGGGTCTTTTGTAAAGGACTAAGTTTTACTAAAGAAATGAGTTGGTTTCTTGGCGGGTAGAAGGAGCCAGAGAAGTGCCTCTGAGGCAAGAGAGGGAGGAGCCCTTTTCAGAAACTGGGACAGGGACCAAGTGCAATAGGGTTCTGTGATTTCTAGGGCTCCACCCCCTAATCTGTGACAGTGCACCCAGAAGGAGGCAAAACTTCAGGAAAATGGTTGCATGGTGTGCCCAGCAGAGCTGAATCTGGAATACTGGCCTCAGGGATCCACAGTAGTTTGGAAAATAAGGATGCCATCAGAGGCTATGATGGACTTCCTATTTTCTGAACACCACATAAGCCTCTTGGATTCTGGTTGAGTCCTGGGAGAGAAGGTTGTAATACTGAGTGAGATTTAATTTCCTGGCAATCCAGTGAGACTAGTACTCAGCTTTGGATTTTATTAGATTTAAAAGAAGAAGAGGTAGAGATTTGTTGCATATGTGAATTTTGGGATTGAGTTCCAAGCCCACTTAAAAAAGAGCGAAAATTGTGAAAAAATATAGTATACATATTACATATAGTATATATATATACATATACATACACAATATATATATAATTTCTAAAAAATAGTGTATATGTTTTTGGCCACTGGGGAACATTGTTGCCCTATGCATAAGACAAGGAATGCTTTGGAGCAGTGGTTCTTGAACTTGAGCACATGTCAGAATCACCCGGGGGACTTGTTAAAGCACAGATTCCTAGGCTGCCACCTGCAGAGGTTTGAGTTCAATAAGGACGGGGAGGCAAAAATATGAATTTCCAACACATTCCCAAGTGATACTGATGCTGTTTGTCGGGGGACCATGCTTTGAAAACCACTGCTTTAATAACAATTTTAAAATATGATATTAAAACTGTTTGTTGACCAAACTTGCTTCATCACTAGGATATTATAATGGACACAGAGAAAAATCTGTATGCTGTACTAATAGTTGGCCTTAGTCTAGCATAGAGAAAGGTTATATGTGATTTTAAGGTGTCAATAGTAACAGCACTTCAGAAAGTCATAGTTTCTATTTAGTTGACATTCATCCTTCTATATATACATGGCGGAAGCAGATCAGCAATGAAGTTTAAGACCAAAAAACTAAATGACTTCTGAGACACAGTTAGCTTAGGTCTAGGCAGAGCTTGATCCCTAAACTACTGATTTAGAAGATGCTCTCAAAAACTGTACCTGGCTATAAAAGGTCCTAAAATTCAGCAATTTATTTCCAAATTGCAGTTCAGGTAATACCAAGGAGACTAGGTTTGTCAGGGTAATTCAGAGTTAGGTTTTATTTTAGAGTTGCGTTACAGGCTGGGACGTGGGCTGCCTGATGAAATACAGCCTCACAGAGCAGAAAGAAAATCATCTTCCACAGATTCCTAAGAACCAGGTGACCTTCTGTAATGTGGACATCTTTTCCCCCCAGACAGTTGTTATACCAAAATCAATGTGTAGACAGCAGCTATCCCTCCTTATGAGAAATCCTCTGTATATTGTCTTAAAAGCCTAGAAAACAAATATGAGGTTTACTAGATTCACCATGTTAATTATGATAGTTCATTGTTTTATGCCACCAGAAATTGGTTTTATTCTCAGAAAAATAGT
Organism: Lipotes vexillifer; assembly: GCF_000442215.2. Taxonomy (NCBI): domain Eukaryota; kingdom Metazoa; phylum Chordata; class Mammalia; order Artiodactyla; family Lipotidae; genus Lipotes; species Lipotes vexillifer. The sequence continues at coordinate 685,090 of NW_006775627.1, read as the reverse complement.
GTTTTGATACTAGAATGGACCTTGAAAACTCATGTCTTCCAAACACTTCATTATATCAATAAGAATCCAGTGTTCAGGAAAGTTAAATGATGAGCTTCAGGTATTATAGTTTTTATAACAGTAGTATTTCTGGTCTTCTGGAAGATCAATTAAGAAACAGCAGCTTAGGAAGTTTGAAAGGTTAAGTAAATGTTTTTACTCTAATGTTACATGTAGTAATAACTCATGAAAAAATTTAGCAACAGTTGTCTTTGGGCTTCTTATTTTCTACTGTGTAAATTTTGTAGTCTTGACTTTATTATGATAACCATGTTTTGCTATTGTAATAAAAAACGTAGATAGGGCTTCCCTGGTGGCACAGTGGTTGAGAGTCCGCCTGCCGATGCAGGGAACACGGGTTCGTGTCCCGGTCCGGGAAGATCCCACATGCCGCAGAGCGGCTAGGCCTGTGAACCATGGCCGCTGAGCCTGCGCGTCTGGAGCCTGTGCTCCGCAACGGGAGAGGCCACAACAGTGAGAGGCCTGCATACCGCAAAAAAAAAAAAAAAAAAAAATGTAGATAATTCCTATCTTAGAAATAAATGTTCCAGTCTCCTTCAGTATTTTAACTGTCTAAAATAAACATGGAAAATGTAAATACTTTAGACCTAGAAAATCCAGTTTCAAGTATTTATCCAACAGAAATATTCATAGATTTCACAAAAATACTGGAAGAAAGATATTCATTACAGCCTTGCTAGCTATAGAGAAAAACTAGAAAAATCTAAGTGTCCATCAATAAATGTTTAATAAATCTATAGAATGGAATGCTACACATTATTTTCAAAGAATGAGGTAGATTTATATGTGCCAAATGGAAATATATCTAAGCTATATTAATTGTAAGGTCAAGTGTAGAATGACGTAAAAACATTTCATTATTTATAATAACAAACAATATGTTTGCATATGTATAAAACAATGCCTGGGGACTTCCCTGGTGGTGCAGTAGTTAAGAATCCACCTGCCAATTCAAGGGACAAGGGTTCAAGCCCTGGTCTGGAAAGATCCCACATGCCGCAGAGCAACTAAGCCCATGTGCCACAACTACTGAGCCTGCGCTCTAGAGCCGGCAAGCCACAACTACTGAGCCTGCGTGCCACAACTACTGAAGCCCGCACACCTAGAGCCCGTACTCCACAACAAGAGAAGCCACCACAATGAGAAGCCTGCACACCACAAGGGAGAGTAGCCCCCGCTCTCCGCAACTAGAGTAAGCTCTCGCGCAGCAGTGAAGACCCAACGCAGCCATAAATAAATACATAAATAAATAAACAAATAAATAAATAAATTAAGAAAAACAGAAACAAAAGAAACAATGCCTGGACAGTTTTTCAGAAAATTGTTCTGAGAGGGGAGTGGGATAATAGTATTTTCTACCTTTCTGTACTATGTTAGTTTTTTCTCCTTAAATAATAGGTAATATTTTTACAGTCTAACCAAAAAGCAACAGCAAACTTCAATGAAGTTTGCAAAGACCTATGGGTACTTGTCCCATTCCCTATCATAACTTTTTAATCCTCATGTGAATCATAATATGCCATTTGGGTGGATAAAAGCATTCCACAGCCTTGAAATATTAGAATGGTTTTTGGCCTAGAAGTTAATCTTTTCCTCTGTGATCTCTCTTGGTGTTGGTGGTTTAGATCAATAATGACAACCAGTTGTTCAGCTTGTTCTGCACAAAAGTGCCAGTTGAAATCCATTTACTGTATCCTTTGTCCCAGCACAGAGCTGTTTTCCCCAGAGGAGAAAAGGGGACTTTTCCCTAAGTTTCACAAAGGTCTATATGAGCTAATTAAGTCCCTGATGTTAGAACTCATTTTCTTTTAGTATATCTAAATCATGTAGGCTGAAGAATAAGCTGTTTTATTCTCTTTATTCAGCCCATATTGCTGGGAAGTCTTTGGTTACATAACGGTATCATACTGAATCAAACTCTGTAACTCAGGGATGATACTTGGTGATGTGCCCATTCTGACTTTTCAGTATTTTATTAATTAAGTATTATAATCAACTAATGATTAGTTCCTGAAGGCCTTGAACCTTACCAGGCTACCAACCACTAAGCCAGGCTTTCCCAGACTTGCTGATTAAGACCCTCCTAGGGAGCTTGCTATAGCTTTCTTCTACCTCATTCTAACAGTACAACTCATTAGACATTTTAGGCCCTTTTATGGTGATTCTGATTTAATTTGAGATGAGACTTGGAACTGTATTTATAACTATCGCCCTCATAGGCTTTTAGAATTAGATGAGTTTTTGTGATTGCTGTTGTTTTGTTTTGTTTTGTTTTTAGTGCCCTAAGATTGAAAGGTAAGAGAGGTTATCTAATAAGCCCAGAGACTTGGAGCTCACCACATTGAAGTTATCTTTGGATTGAGTTGGGCATTTAAGGCATAGTCCAGAGAGAATGCCATGGAAATGCCAGGATTTTGGGGTGGGGAAAGAGGAATGGTATCGTAAAATTCTAAGACGTACCTGGCTAGTTTCAGACTAAATTTCATGCAGTTAACTGCCTGATGAGTTTTATTTTAGCAAATCATAACATATTACAAATTGGAAACCTCTGCTGTATTTGAATGAAGTCCTTCCTCCTATCCTTGTCTCTGAAAGAAATATGTCTACATACTTTAACCATTCTCCATAAATCCTATTATCCACCTCCTTGCATATTTATAAGATCACAATCTTATAGTTACTATATTTTGCTCTAGTGTTGCACCTACTGACAATATCCGTCAGCGTAACTCAATAGACATTTTTCCTGAGGTAGGGAGAATGGCTGCACTTATGACTAAGGCTGACCAAAGGCACAATCTGTTTGCCTTTAGAAATGTGTGTTTTCTGTGACTGCAAGAAATACTGCTGAACAAAACGTTTCTTTACCATCCTTGATGAACGATGGACATTAATAATGCAGATGAGAATCAGGCCAAGTGATATTGAAGAGAAAACAAGGTCCAGAATCCCTGATTCCTTTTAGAGGAATAAATTTTAAATGGCAAGCTCAGTAGTTCCATCACAGCAAAGAACGAGGTGAGTATTATATAATCTTTAAGTTCTAAAGAGTCAAAAATATATTTATGGACCTTATACCTTGGAAATATTTATGTATATACATAATTATACATATACCCACACTTATATCTATGTCTCTTTATAGGTAACAGAGAGATAGTATGTTTGCTCTTATGGATGTAATATATGTCCATTTAAATATTTATTACATATATCCAATATTACTATAATATACCAAGGTCAATTTTCATTTGTAACTTTTCTGATGTTTTATTCTTTTATATATCTTGCCTATAATGATAGCCCTCTGTTAGAGTATATAAGCAAAGGGCAAAATATCTTAGAGGGATAAATGACTCTTTTAAAAATAGAACTATCTAGAGCAATGCTAAAAATTAATTCATTTGACCTTTTACTAAATACCTAGAAAACACCTTCTCTGTACAAAGTACCACAGAGGATAAAGAAGTATTTAAGGCCAGTTTCTGCCAATCATACACTTTCTGGTGTGTGTGTTCTTGTGGCAAAAATTGAAGGAGGAGGGTGATGAGAGGAAGAAAACTGTATTTTAAACCACTGCTTCATGACTAAGTGCCATACAAATGGAATACAGTGGTGATCCTATGTCCTGCTTTGCCTAGGAGAGTGCTCATTTATGCCTGTTGCTTTATGATAATTATTAATAGTTTCCTCCTTCACTCTCAAAACTGCCTGGGTGTGAACATATACATCAAAGTCCCATAGAAGTTCACAGGAGAGAAAATTCTCTTCCAGTAATAAGACATAAGAAAAATGTCACTGAATCCTGAAGGATGGGTTTGATTTTAGAGGTAGAAAGATAGATGAGGAAAGTAGTCAAGGCTTATGTCTCATCATTGCTTGCCTGTATTCTTCCAGTAACTTCTCAAATTATGACCCTGCTTTCTGTTTCCTTTTCCTTAAAGTCAGAATCTACTCTAGCATCTTCACTTCTACCTTTATTTCTTTTACAAATGTCTTAATGGTTCTTCGTCACCATTATGTTATGTTATGTTATGTCATGTGTTAAAGCCAAGGCGCCAACATGCACTTAGGGCCCTTCATTATCTGGCCCCTGCTTGCCTCTCTGTCAGGATCAATACCCATCTTTCACTGTAGCCATATTGAACTATTGTGAATGCTCTAAACATGCCATCCTGTTTCTGATTTTCGTGTGTGTCTTTGGTCTTCATCATCAGCAGGGCAAATACTTATATAGTAACTACCACAGGCTTGGAACTGTTGATCCCAAAGCTCTACCTGTATTAACTCATTTAATCCTCATATAAATTATTATTACCATTTTACAGATGACAAAATTGAGGCAGAGAGGGGCTAAGAAACTTTTCAAAGTTGTTCAGCTAGTAAGCAGTATAGTTGATGTTTGAATCCAGGCAATCTGGCTGCAGACTCTATACTTTTGACCACTTTTCTGTAATATTTCTGCTGTTTGGACTGCCCTATCCCTCTCATTCTTCAAACCCAGATCAGAGTTTACGGTTATAAATGTCCCTGAATCCGCCTGTAGAGTTACTCATTCGTTCCTCTATATACTCTGTAATTTGTACTTACTTCTTTTGCTGAGCCTGAAGAAAGACCCAAACAATAACAGATATTGAGAAAGCAGGTTGACTTCTGGCCAGTTTTGCTGGTGGTTGAGAGGAATAGAATATGGTCAAATCACTTTTGGATGTATGAAGTTGAAGATGATAAGCAAATATGCAAGTGTAAAAGACCAACAGAAAGTTGGAATTGCAGCACAAGCTCGACAAAAAGGCTGATGCTGCTGAATAAATCTGTAAGAAGTGGGAAAAAATTAATAAATGGTAAAGGCAAAGAATCTAAAATGTAAGAAGAGACCTAGGAGAGTTTACTTTTATGGAAGGCAAAGGAAGACGCAATTCAGTGAAGGAGGTGGTGATGACCATCCTCATCCAATTCTAAAAATCTGCCAAATAAGATAAAGACTAAATAAAGATCATTGAATCTGGCTGATTGTAGACTGGTGAGAAGAGGAGCCAGATCTGAGAGCATTAAAGAGAGTGAGAAGGTGCTTGGGAAGAATAAGAGTCAACATTGGTTTGGTATTTGAATCTGTTAGTCTCAATTTATTTCAAACAGCTTGAAGAAGAAACATAAAACCTGCACCTTAATGCTTTCTGACAACACACACAGACACACTGTAGCCAGTTTAACGAAGGGTAGTGATTCATGAAAGTTTAGTAAGTAAATTGAATTTTCTATAACAACGTATTTTTAATGAAGAATTTATACTTCAAAATATAATTGAAATATAATTTCCTATAAATTTATTTTCCTATAAATTTATTTATAGGAATTAAATTTATTTTAAGAACTTTCTGGTCTCCACACCATCATAAATAAAAGCTACATTCCTACATACAAACAAACAAAATGCAGTTAACAATTGAATAGCTCTGTGAACATTTTACCCTTCTAAGTAAACATTAAATAGAGGAGGTATTCATGATAACCAGATACAGAGTATATACAGCTGTCCTCCACATGGGTAATGTTCCTTGTTCCTACATTCACCTTCTGAAAATATTTTCCAGTCTTTTCCTCATAATGTTATTGAGAAGGATAATAGCCAGCATAGTATTTTGAAAACTCAATGTGCTTATATCAACAAGATTATTTACAGCCAAGTTTTCTCATCAATATCATTGAGACCTATATTTCACTTAGTTTTAACCAAGAGCGAAAGTGTTGGGTACAGAACCCTGATTTTAGAAGGTAATTTTTTTTTTTAAAGATTTTTTTTTTGATGTGGACCATTTTTAAAGTCTTTATTGAATTTGTTACAATATTGCTTCTGTTTTATGTTTTCTGGGTTTTTGTCTACGAGTTATGTGGGATCTTAGCTCCCCAGTCAGGGATTGAACCCGACCCCCTGCGTTGGAAGGTGAAGTCCCAACCACTGGACCACCAGGGAAGTCCCTAGAAGGTAATTTTTAAAAGGAAAGAGATAACAGGACAGTGAACAAAGATACATCACAGTTGAGAAAAGTTAATTTTTGAAATTAGAAGAAACAATTTTGAAAGTGTGAAGCTGGACAGAAAGAATCAATCATGAAGGACAGCATAAAGACACAAGAGAAGGTGAATAACTCATGGAGCAATAACTCATCAGAGTATGTAGAAATGAATAGGGGAAAATGACCTCTGGAAAGATATGAAGGTAGGGAATAGAAGGAGGTAGTGGGAAAAAGGGAAAGGGAGACAAGCAAAGAGGGGGCAAGGCAGGAAAGGGGAGGGAAGCAGAGGGAAGGGAAGGAAGACATTTTTCATTGCAGAGGAGAGAAGCTGAGGAAGTTCATGATAATGTCCTCATGTTTCTTGGTGGGGTAAGAGGCAGCATTATTTGCAAATATGAGTGTTCTGAGAAGGTAGTAAGGGACTTGAGCAACAAGTAAGGGACTTGAGTACTCAGTTGACACTGAAGATTATCTACTAGTGATGTCAAGAATTTCTTGGTGATGCATCTTCCTCAACAATACTTGACTGCCTGTAATATTTTTCTCCTCTAGTGCCTTTGCTGCCACACTGGTTGAATCAATGTTAATTGACGACCGTGGAGAATATTCCCATGTTCCAGGAAGGACAGTACTCTGAGTAGTATAGTACATGATAGAAGCAATAATATTTCTTGACTCTGAACATTTTGATAAATTTGTAGTGACTCAGAAACATTTATCTTCTTACATAATAATATGAAATTCTAATGCACACATGACAGAATACACAATTACAGGACAAATTTGTAGACTTTAATACAGGTTATACAGTTCTAATGTCTGAACCTGTTGGTACACACATACAGACATATGCACCTATGAGGTAAAGTAGTGATTGTCTATCCCACTGGTTCCTGGACTCTTGATTTCATGTACCAGTTAAATAAAATGGGAGGACCAACACAGGATCACCAATTTTTTTTTTTGGCCACGTTGGGCCTTCGTTGCTGCATGTGGGCTTTCTCTAGTTGCAGTGAGCAGGGGCTACTCTTCATTGTGGTGCGTGGGCTTCTCATTGGGGTGGCTTCTCTTGTTGCGGAGCACAGGCTCTGGGCTCAAGGGCTTCAGTAGTTGTGGCTCGCGGGCTCTAGAGTGCAGGCTCAGTAGCTGTGGCGCACGGACTTTGTTGCTCCGCGGCATGTGGGATCTTCTCAGACCAGGGCTTGAACCTGTGTCCCCTGAATTGGCAGTGGATTCTTAACCGCTGTGCCATCAGGGAAGTCCAGGGTAGCCAATTTTTAATTTGGCCAAATAAAGTATTATAACAACCCACTATCATTTATTCTCACCATCATTTCAAAAAGAGGATGTTAACATAAAGTGCTTTTAGTCTTTGGAATTAAAAAAATAAAATAAAATCACACTTTTACAATAAAGTTCTTTAAATTGAATATGTTTAGCTTTATAAATATTTGTGACATTATTCTTAATTTCCTAGGTTAACTGCAGGCATATGAAACCCTTGCCATGTGGGTGCTGGTCTGTGGAAATATGTTTGGGGTTATTGATTGACACAATGTTTGGACCCCAGCTCATATAGCCAATAAGCCACCTTTTGTTATGATATGGGCAGAATCCCCAGAGTTTAGATCAAAAGGCCCCAATTTAGATCTGTCTAGCTTCAAATACTGAGGTCTTAACCACTATGACACAGATCTCTCCTAAAATATTCTTATTTTTAGTACTATAAGGATTATCATGAAGGGCAAGGAATGTAATCATTTAAGTGTCTCTTCAGAAGGAAGACTTCTAGGGAACAAGAATAGTAGTACAGGGTTCTTATAATAGTAATACAGGGTTCTTTGGCTAGTACACCTAATTTTAAGGGTAGAATCATAAATTCCAGGACACAAAAAACAGGTGTTACAATGAATACACACACACACACACACACACACACACACACACACACACTTCAATAACACAAAGGCAAAAAAAACCCTTCCCATCCCCAAAGACACACACACATATCTATATCAACCTTTATACACACACATATACACATATAGTTTATTTTCCTTTGATCCCATTCAAAAGTCAGTTGCAGACTTCATCCCACTCATCCCTGAATACTTTAATGTGCATTTTCCGAGAACAGGGTATTACCTTTTATTATGTAATAGCCACATTTAGACTTTATAAAATTAAGGAAATTAGTACTTTTATAATGCTAATAATTAATCAACAGTCCATATTCAATTTTAGCCAGTTTTCCCAGTAAAATCCATAATTATTACTATTTTCCCAGTCTAGTATTCAATCCAGAATCACACATTGTGGTTAGTTTTCATAGCTCTTCAACTTCAAGCCATTCCTTAGCCTTTCTCTGTTTTTCATGACATTTTTGAAGAGTTCAGTCCAGTTATTTCAGAGAATGTCCTCAATTTGATTTTCATTATGATTAAGCTCTGGTTACGCCATTTTGACTGGATACCAAGAAGTGATGTGTCTTCTTCAGTAAAGTTGTTCCCATAATTGATGATGTTATCTTTGAAGGTAGTGTCTGCTAGTTTTCTCCACTGTAAGCTTTCTTACTGAAAAAATTTCTTTAATTAATTCAGAATACGTTGAGACAATGTAAATGTCTTATTCCTCATCAAACTTTCACCCATGAGTTTCAGTATTCGTTGATTATTCTTGCGTGAATCAATTGTGATTATGATGGTTGCCAAGTGATAATTTTCTAACTTCATTATTTTACATTTGTTCGTTAACATTCAAATGTAAGGAAGAGATTTTTCCTTTTCTCCATTTATTTATGTCAGTATATACTTGTGAATTCTTATTTTACTGAATGGGTTAAATCTGTTACTATCATTATTTGCTATGCAAGATAATACCAAAATGAATATGGTGATTTATATGATTATGTTTTGTATTTGGAAAGGTACCAGTGAGTACTGGTATGGATGTGGAATACAAAAAAAAATCTGTAGGGATTATCCTATAATCCTTATTTTTGTTGGTTAGAAATGGGAAATTCTTTTCACCCACTGGTAAATCAGAATTAGTTGTTGTGGTGTTTTAGGGCGATGATGTCATGAAGGGACAAGGTCAGGAAGTTGAAGGATGGGGAGAAGCACTGTGTGTGACCTCTCCTCTTTCCATCAAGTTCACGTTTCTCTTTCAGGCTTCATAACTGATGTTGTGCTACTCTGATGACAGGTGAGGGCTTCTCTTTACTCATAAATTTAGATGTTTCTTTAGCTGTCACTTTCACTGTCTGGACCACTCCAGGAACCTCTCCATGATCTCTGTGAATTCTATGCTTGCCTTCACTGTATTTTCACCAGTTCCTGTTTATCTACCAAAGCTGGTTAGATTAAGCCTCCAAGCTAACCCAAGGCAAATCTTTGCCTCGTGCCCACTTTCATGAGATATTTAATCACTGTATCATCCAGGCAGGAGACAGGTGGCATGCTGAAATGAGGCAACAGAGAATGCTTTTATGAAGGGGCCATTTAAAAAGTTGTCAGCAAGGTAAGGGGAAAATGACAAGGAATAGGGAAGTCCAGCCACAGGTCTTAAGGAGCAAGGCGGAGAGCGATGACCAGACCCTCAACAAAGTAGCTCTCATTGTAGGAGGGGCTGTCTGACTGGAAGTATGACTATGTTGATGAATGCAGCACTGCCAACCCAGAGCAACCAAGCAAAGAAGACACTGGGAAATAAACACCCAATTTCACTGTTCTCCCACTGGTGTTTTCCTGATGGTATTTTCCTTCTGGGGCTGCCCACTGGCCAAACCGATTGTGATCTAGAGGGTAAGAGAGCCAGCCACTGATGCAATTTATATGACCACCCTCACACAGAGCAGGATGAAGGAGCATGAAAAGTGGTTCTGGAGGAGCAAACAAAATACCTGACTCACACATTGCAACTTTTACTATTTTAGTACAGTTCTGAGGGATTCTCTTCGTACCTCAAGTGGCCATCCACCATAGCTCTGGTTCCCATATCCTTCTTTTCCTTCTGGAGCCACCTTTCAGTCCTTTCTCCTAACAGAGACCACATCCTACTGCTTGTAGCCCCTGGTACGTCACTTCCCCCAGCCCCATTCCTACCCCAGGTTTTCTTGCTGTCAGCCCCGGTATACCTGTGTGTGTGTGTGTGTGTGTGTGTGTGTGTGTGTGTGTGTTTAGCTCCCCTTCTCCCCCAATTTGTACAATAAAAACATCTCCATCTTGTTACACAACACCGTTAACTAAAAGTAACTGGGCAAACAATGAAATAAAAAATGTAATCTTTATTAGTTTTGCACATTTTTAATGTTGGTTAGCATCACTTAGGGTAATAGTAGCATTTTCCAGCATGCAGTTCACGAATACAGGTTAAGTAGTTTTAAGAAAAAGTGCCTATAGTTTGCTTCTGTAAGAAACACAAAATGTCCTGATATAACTGACTACGTAAGTTCACTACTCTCTGTTCTTCCAGAAAAAAAAAAAGTTGTGAAACCCGCATTATATTTAGAGCAATCTAGAGCGGCATGACTCCAAAGAAATGAAAACATAAACAGAAGTTAGAAAAAAAGGACAAAAATGAAAAATAAGCACTATCTTCAATCAGTTAGTGTAGGAACTACCAAAAATGTAAATAAAAATTTATACCTTTTTCCAATTGCAAAGCATAATTTGGATGTGAGTTGTGAACCTATTTTTGCCCTTTAAAATTATGAAATAACCTAAAAGTAGCAAATGTAATAAAAAAGCAGAAATCTACAACTACCCTGCCTTGTTTTCATTTCTTATTTAGCAAATTTCTTCCCTGAAAAAGTACGGTGGACAGAAAGTAAGAAAGTGAGTGTGATATCAACCTTAAGATAATTTTCTCTTCATATTTATGTACATAATGCTGAAAAATAAAATAAAATGACTTTTTACAGTACTTATATTTGCTTATAAAACTCTAAACACATTTTAACAGGTTAAGCAGTGTTTTTTTTTAAAACATGTCTGTACAGTCAGGCTATACAACATATGGTATCCACTTAAAATTTAAAAATAACCAAAAAGCTGTTAAAGTGCTGCAAACTATTGCTTAATGACTTAAAGAAATGGGATCTGTTGAGCAATTTCTTTGACTTTACCAGTGACATATGGTTTCTCATAAATGAGATTCTGAGCAGTGCGAGAAACCAGATACAGCAGCATGGGAATTAGAAACATGCATTCATAGCATCCAAACTATCTATAATGGTACAGAATACATTATGTTACCTGTGTAAAGCTTGCACTCTACATTTCTTGTGGTACATATTTGATGCAATAAATACTGTGCTTAGGTCATTATTTCTTTGCTCAAACGTGCACCACCGGGTAAAATGACTATTTACATAATAAATAGCATTTCATTAACATATACATTGTCAACCTTGCTGCGCTGAAGATGGCTAAACAAAGTGCAGGATTAAGCAGAAATTTATAAAGCGTTCTTTTGGTCAATTCCGTCTTTAGGGGGGAAGCAATACTTATTCAGGTTTTTAAATACAAGAAACAGAAACATAACACTTATGACTCCAGACATTTGAGTGAAGTTTTCACCTGCTTAGATTTCATGGGCTATCCCCCCCAAAATGATATAGTTGGTCTAGGGGCTGGATTTGACAAGGTCAGCAAAGCACCTCCAATTTTCACCTAATTACCCCTCCCAGAAACATGGATGGAATTTAAGAACTCATTGTTTTCCTCGTGACTTTTTCATGCATGATCTCTGAGTGTAGCATGCCCTCATGCAAACCACATCTCTGTGCAGATGGGAGGCCTTGCAATTACCATAACCCCTGGTGGCATACCTGTTAGAGAGGTCCTTTAGTCTATTTCCCAACAGAAACCCCGTTTACAAAAATAGTCACATATAATAAACAACATATGGACTAAAAAAAAGATGAATCCACTAACAGATTTTGTAAAAATGTGACAAATGTGGCAGTCAAAATGCAAAGAGTGGATACAATTACTACACTAAAGAGTTTCATGTTAAACAACCCCCGAATTATAGGTTTGCACCCCTTTGAACTGGTCCCTACAGTCTGAGTAGCCATTTTGTCTCTTGTCTTCAGCAGTGTCAGCTGGTAGTGAGAACAGTAACCTCCTGTCGAGGTCATCCTCCCTTTTCAGAGTCACAGTTTTCCGACAAGGGGTCACTGTCTGATTGTAGGCACTGACCTTAAGTAGATTTGTGTAAAAACAGTCAGTTTGGCATTGACCTCCTAAAGGAGTCCTGTTGACCAGAATACATCACCTTCACAGGCTGTAAACAATTTGTCACCCAGTGATTTTGATTTATTTTTGTTTATTTCCCTTTGGCTTTCTCATCTTTGCCTTCTTGCTCGTGTTTTTCCACGATTGGCTTTGTTACCCGATCGTAGGAGGGTGGACAAGCTGCTGTGGACATGGTCGGATCAGTCTTTTCTGTAATTGAGTTTTCATTTAATCTGTCAATTACCATGTCTTCTTTTATAAGAAGATTAGCCCCACCTTTGATTTTATTTTTGTTATATGTAAATGAAGCTTGCTTTACAGTTCGCTTTAAAAGGTGGCGCCTGTATGCACGCTGAATAATAACAGCAGACACCTCCTCTTGTTTTCGTCTTAAAGTCGTAGTTATTGGCTGATAGGAGACCTTTGATGGGTTGGAAGCCATGAATCGCTCTTCCATCTGTATTCGGAGAGCATCCATCTCTCCACTCTCCCCCAGAACCCGCTTCGTAAAAGCAAATAAGATGTCAAGACAATGGATCCGGTCCCCACTGACCATGGGCAGATCCATGGCAATGAGCTGGACTTTGTTCGGTTGTGGCAAATTGAGCGGAGGTTCAAGAGCAGCTGCAAACTGAGAGAGTTTTTCAAATTCCATGAACTGCGTGGCATTGGGATCAAACTTCTCCCAAACCTCGTAGAACATCTCAAAGTCATCCTCACTCAGGGGCTCTGCACTTTCTTCAGTAGCAACACTGAAGTTCTCCAGGATGACAGCGATGTACATGTTCACCACGACCAGAAATGATATGATGATGTAACTGACAAAAAAGAAAATCCCCACAGATGGGTTCCCACAATCTCCCTTAACTGAGCTGCCAGGGTTAACTTTATTAGGGTCACAATCAGGTGGTTTACTGTTGAGAATAGGTGCTAGCAATCCATCCCAGCCAGCAGAGGTGGTAATCTGGAACAGGCAGATCATGCTGTTGCCAAAGGTCTCGAAGTTGAACATGTCATCAATTCCAACCTCCCTCTTAACATAGGCGAAGTTGGACATCCCAAAGATGGCATAGATGAACATGACCAGGAAGAGCAGGAGGCCGATATTAAACAACGCAGGAAGGGACATCATCAAAGCAAAGAGCAGCGTGCGGATCCCCTTGGCCCCTTTGATCAGACGCAGGATTCGGCCAATCCTGGCAAGACGGATCACTCGAAACAGGGTAGGGGACACAAAATATTTCTCTATCAGCTCAGCCAGAAACATACCTATGGATAAAAGATCAGAGTATCAACCAGTGAAGAAGTTATCCATTAAAATAATACTTAAATTTCTGTTAAGGCTCCCAGGTAAAGTTCAGAGTACTGAAATTCAGTTACTTAATCTTCAATGTTATATACAGACAATACATACATATATTATAGATAAACCTTAATTTTGGCATTCAGCATTAAATTCAACTCAGTATTTGCTGTGGACTAAGTTCTGTCCACCCCCGCCCCCGACCCACCCTACCACCAAATTCATACATTACAGCCCTAACCCCCCAAGGTGGTGGTATTTGGAGATAGGGCCTTTGAGAGATAATTAAATTTAGATGAGGTCATGAGGTTGGAGCCCTCATGATAGGATTAGTGCCCTTATGAGAAAAGACAATAGAGAGCTTGCTCTCTCTTTCTCCCTGCCACCTGAGGACACAGTGAGAAGACAGCCATCTACCAACCTGGAAGAGAGCTCTCACCAGAAACCCATCATGTTGGCACCTTGACTTGGACTTCTGCCTCCAGAACTCTGAGAAAATAAGTTTCTCTTGTTTAAGCCACCCAGTCTGTGGTAATTATTATGGCAGTCCAAGGTGACTATGACAATATTCAATTCAATAAGGATTTTGTGTGTGTGTGTGTGTGTGTGTGTGTGTGTGTGTGTGTGTGTGTGTTACGCAGGCCTCTCACGGCTGTGGCCTCTCCCGTTGCGGAGCACAGGCTCCGGATGCGCAGGCTCAGCGGCCATGGCTCACGGGCCCAGCCGCTCCGCGCATGTGGGATCTTCCCGGACCGGGGCACGAACCCGTGTCCCCTGCATCGACAGGCGGACTCTCAACCACTGCGCCACCAGGGAAGCCCCAATAAGGATTTTATAGTACCTTCTGTCTTTGAGGGATATCTATAGACTAGTTTTAGCTTATACAAAATCCCAAGACTGAATCTAAAAAAACAAATTAAAAATTCTCAAGTCCATCTTAAGAGCAGTAGCCAACAGTGTACGTACACGTTTATAAGAATTCAATGATTTTTTTCTGAAAATGCCAAATCATATATACCCTCTATTCAGTCCTTCCCCATCTAAAAGTATCTGCAATTTTTAATGCTGTTTTCATCTCTCCATGAACTTGATTCTTCCCTAAGCTTCTACTATAATATTCATATATATATACATATATACATACATATATATATATATAATATATATAATACATATATATGTGTATATATGGTCTGGCGCATTTCTAAAAGGGTTTAAGCTGATGCTCTTTCTGGTTTCCTGTGTCTGACACTGGTCTCTCAGCTCTCTTCCTTAAAGCTTCTTTCTCCATTTGCCTTTAAAATAATGAAAGTGATTGAGCTGAAAAGGATCTCAAGAAATTAAGTACCTTTGAGTTACACTGCCTCATTCTGTAAAGAGTAAGTAAGCATGTGTGTGTGTGTGTGTGTGTGTGTGTGTGTGTGTGTGTGTGTGTGTGAGTGAGAGAGAGGGAGAGAGAGAGAGAAAGAGAGGTGAATACAACTAAGTACCCTATCCACAACTAATTACACCACAGATTACTGTGGGAATCAAAGGCTACATACAACATATGAGTTGGATAGAAAATCAACTTCTTCAGAGGGGGGAATGGCATAAAAATGTGCCTAACGGAGGCACCCCCTATTGGATGGTAAAATATTGACCCAATCATATTATTATCTGGTTTAGGAAAGAACGAATACTTCAGGCCCACAGGCAGACTTCTTCACTTCACTGGAGCTAGAGTTGTATCTTGAATGAGATGAGCTATGGGTCACGTGACCTGTTTAATATTCCAGGCTTTGAAGTGTATGACTGATGAAATGATATTCCATGCCACATCACTTCTTTTGTGCATCATTACTATAAATTTCAAGGTATTCTACAAAATATCCCATACCCTGCATTAAAGAACTTACCATCTGCAATTGCTGACATTTTGTTCTTAGCTTTATTCTCTTTTCACTCTATGCTCTTCCTTATTTGCCACCAGCTTCCACTCCTGTATACATGTTAATGACTCTGTGTCTATGTCTCTGATGCACTGTCTCTCCTGAGTACCAGACTAAATTTCTAGTCCTCTCTTCAACAGAGCTATTTAGATATTGTATAGACTATTCAATCTCAACAAGTCAAAAACATTTCAATCTTAGTTAACAGCACATTTCTAGTTCAAATGAATAAGACTTTGGTATACTGACATAATATACCTAGTCTAAAATGCACAGAATAGGATACAATACTCTATGCATAGCAGGAGCCTCATTTTGTAAGAAAGAAAAACACACCAGTATGAAATACATCAAAATTTTCACAGTGGTTTTCTCTGAGTGGTCAGATAACCTCTAATTTAAACTTGATTAGTCTAACTTTTACTTTTATTGAGCTGAACTTAAGAGACCTGAAATAATTCTTACCTACAATGGAGAGAATGACAACCACAAAATCAAAAATATTCCAGCCTATGGTAAAATAATAATGGCGGAGGGAGATGAGCTTCAGCACACATTCTCCAGTGAACAGCACAATGAACACCAGGTTGATACGTGACAAAATGTTAGTCACATATTCACTCTGATCGTCAGTTTCCACCATCATTGTGACCATGTTGAGACAGATGAGAATCATGATGCTTATGTCAAAAACTTGTCTGGTTACGAAGTCAAAGACCATTCCTTGAAATTTGTTCTGTAGAGAATCAGAAATGCTTTTAGCAACAGAGGTGTTTTCCTGTACACATTAGCTTCTACATAAGTATTTTCTGCACTAACTGACTGTCTAGTATTATACCTAGGAACCACTGGCCCTGAATTTTGTAAAAGATGGTTTATAGCACATTGTTTTTTAATTTAGTTACCTAAATTGCTATTTACCAAAATGTATTCCACAGAATAACAATCCCTTGTCAAAAGGGGATTTCTGATAAGAAACACTGCATACTATACACTTCTCTGAGAGGCACAAAATGCATATTGATGTATTAAAATTATGAGAAGTTAAGAAACCTGCTTAATTTTGTTATACCAGAATTTCCCATGATCAGTTGGACCATGAAGCAGTTTCAAAATATAGTATCTAATAACATCCCACTTGCCTTATTCTCAAAGAATTGTTAGAGGGAACTTGTCATTTTCATGACACACCTATAACATTATGCATTTAAAGTCCATGTGTGGCAATACTGATGCTCTTCCACTAACGAGTCTTTGCTGACACTGTCACACACAGAATGCTGAGTCTACACAGGGATAATCAGGCCAGAATGACATTCCTTATGCTTTGATGTCACAAATTCATGTCCCTTGTCACTGATCTATGGCTCTGCTCCCTGGTTCTGCCACTGTCATTCACTACAGGCCATTGTCTGGCCCATTTCCCTAGGCCACTGAGGAACTTTGAGGACATCGTCTATCTTACATTTTTCCTACACACAGTTGACTCATTTTTACTTCCAGTGTTAAGGCTTAACAGAGGACGACAGTATATGTTTTTCATCATTCTCAAGAAGGCAAGTGTTGGCTAGCACAATATGAATATGAATGTTCACCAGCATTTTATTCCATAAGGCACCCCAGGAGTTGTTTTAACCTCACAGATCACCATCATAAAAATCAGTACAATGTGCGATAAAGCTCCTCCATTTCACGGCAGTTGTCTCATTGGTTCATCATGGAAACATTTGGTTATTTATTATCATGAATTGTACTTATTGACTCTGACTTCTGTAGACATTAGTAATTTCTAACTTTATAGCCTTATATATGAATATTAGATACTAGAAGTCTTCCCTTCTCCAAAACAACTGGTTCCTCTAGCGAAAAATAAAATGGAAGTAAGGTGTTATTTCACTCAACAATTCATCAACTTGTTAATCTAACAGAAAACTGTATGTTTTTTAACCCCATCAAGATTACTCTTCTCTCTAACATTACTTGGCAATTATTCTTGAGTTATATGATCAAATTCCTTGTGCATACCACACTGCCTATGTGTCCTTTGCCATTTTGTTTGGATTGTAGTTGAGTAATTCTAAATGGCTTGAAGATAAGGGTGCGTTTTCTGTTTCTTCTTTTTCCTTTTGGTCTCTCCCTTTAAAAAATAATTTTTACCATTACCATAAAAGGTATGAATTAATGACGCTCTAAAAGTGGGAGAAATCTTTGCTGCTGGAAACGTTAGCTGCTATCTCTTCTGTGAGAAAACCCATGCTAGTTTTGTTTTTATATTTTTTTCCCCCATACCATTTGGTATTTCTTACCCCTGGTCGAGGTATAGGCTTTTGAGGCTTTTTTGATCCTAACTTTTTCATTGCATTATAGTATTTCTTCTGTTCTTCTGTCATAAAGATGTCTTGACCTCCAAAGTATAGAAAAGAAAAATCAAAACTGGTTAAAACTATGTCCCTTTGTACATAGTTTTTTAATATTAAACTTAAAACAGGAAAGGGACAATTAAAAAAGGAAATGCAAAATTCAACCAATTAGCATAATTATGCCTGGGATTTTAAATTTGAAAAATTAAAACTAATTTTTAGATACTATAATCTTATTTATTTCCCACAATCATCCAAAATTGACTTTATTATTTTCACTATTATTTTATGGAGGAAAAATTCCCAGAATCTGAGAGGTTAAGTATCTTACCTAAGACCGTAAACTCAGGAAGTAGTACAATTCGATTCACTGAGACACTAAATACATGGTTCACTACACACACTGCCTTTCAGAAGGTAAAGACAATGATTTTCTTATTCATATGTAGCAAAGAGTTAGAGTAGGTATATTGCATGATGGTTTAGAGTTACTCATAAAAAGCCACTTTCACTCTGCCAAGAATTGGAGCAAAAGGATGGAAAGGAAACTGGCCAAGTTGGTAGATGACTTAGGGGAAAAGTCAGAGGTCATACGTATGGCAGGTATGTGATATGATAGGCCAGTAGGTACAGAGGATTAGAACTCAGGCTAATAAGTGAAACGAAATAGCTTGATAATGACAATGGAGTAATATCAGTAATAATAAAGGGGGCTAAGGGACAGAAATGTTCCGTAAGTGAAAGGGTCTCATCCAATGAAAGCACTCATATAATAAGAAAACAGACTGAGCAAGTGAGATGAAGGATCAGTACACAAAGGAAGAAAAATAAATGGCAAAAAAAAAGGCCTCAAAAACATATTCAAACCTACTAGTCATAAAAGACATGAAAATTAAATACAATTTTCATTTTTCAAATATCAAGTACCAAAAAACAGAGAGAATGTTTGATGCCAGTGAAACAGCAGTGACCTGAGCACATCTATATGCTTTTTTTTTTTTTAACATCTATATTGGAGTATAATTGCTTTACAATGGTGTGTTAATTTCTGCTTTATAACAAAGCGAATCAGTTATACATATACGTATGTTCCCATATCTCTTCCCTCTTGCGTCTCCCTCCCACCCTCCCTATCCCACCCCTCTAGATGGTCACAAAGCACCGAGCTGATCTCCCTGTGCTATGAGGCTGCTTCCCACTAGCTATCTATTTAACGTTGGGTAGTGTATATATGTCCATGCCACTCTCTCACTTTGCCACAGATTACCCTTCCCCCTCCCCATATCCTCAAGTCCATTCTCTAGTAGGTCTGTGTCTTTATTCCCATCTTACCCCTAGGTTTTTCATGACCCTTTTTTTTTTCTTAGATTCCATATATATGTGTTAGCATACTGTATTTGTTTTTCTTTTTCTGACTTACTTCACTCTGTATGACAGACTCTAGGTCCATCCACCTCACTACAAATAACTCAATTTCGTTTCTTTTTATGGCTGAATAATATTCCATTGTATATATGTGCTACATCTTCTTTATCCATTCATCTGATGATGGACACTTAGGTTGCTTCCATGTCCTGGCTATTGTAAATAATGCTGCAGTGAACATTGTGGTACATGACTCTTTTTGAATTATGGTTTTCTCAGGGTATATGCCCAGTAGTGGGATTGCTGGGTCGTATGGTAGTTCTATTTTTAGTTTTTTAAGGACCCTCCATACTGTTTTCCATAGTGGCTGTATCAATTTACATTCCCACCAACAGTGCAAGAGTGTTCCCTTTTCTCCACACCCTCTCCAGCATTTATTGTTATTGTTTTCTTTGATGATGGCCATTCTGACCAGTGTGAGATGATATCTCATTGTAGTTTTGATTTGCATTTCTCTAATGATTAATGATGTTGAGCATTCTTTCATGTATTCGTTGGCAATCTGTATATCTTCTTTGGAGAAATGCCTATTTAGGTCTTCTGCCCATTTTTGGGTTGGGTTGTTTGTTTTTTTGATATTGAGCTGCATGAGCTGCTTGTAAATTTTAGAGATTAATCCTTTGTCAGTTGCTTCATTTGCAAATATTTTCTCCCATTCTGAGGGTTGTCTTTTGGTCTTGTTTATGGTTGCCTTTGCTCTGCAAAAGCTTTTAAGTTTCATTAGGTCCCATTTGTTTACTTTTGTTTTTATTTCCATTTCTCTAGGAGGTGGGTCAAAAAGGATCTTGCTGTGATTTATGTCATAGTGTTCTGCCTATGTTTTCCTCTAAGAGTTTGATAGTGTCTGGCCTTACATTTAGGTCTTTAATCCATTTTGAGTTTATTTTTGTGTATGGTGTTAGGGAGGATTCTAATTTCATACTTTTACATGTACCTGTCCAGTTTTCCCAGCACCACTTATTGGGAGTATGAGTGGGCATGTTACCTGGGGAAAGGAAAACACTTTACTCTTGGAATTTATCTTAAAGAAATCATTAAAGGCTCAAATTTTTTTGGCACAAAGACTTTTGACCAGGCATTATTTAAATTATTAAAGATTAGAAACAACCTAAATCATCAATCTATTGGAAAATGGTTAAGAAAATTATGATAATATATATATGAAGACTTAACAAAATGGGAAAATACTTATGTTAACTCAAAAAAATTTATAATTATAGACCAAATAATTTCAATAACAAGGATATGTGTAGAAAAAAGTTTGAACAGAAAAACATAAAATGTGAATAGTGATTACTCCTGAGTAATGATATTTCTTCACTTTCTGTGTTTTTGATAATATGCATATATAACTGGGGTGATAAAATGGGTTTCATAAGTGATAATAATTAATAAAGAACTGTTCAATTCAAGGCTGGATCTGATAGTTTGTAATTAGCATCAGGGAGAATGAAGTGGGAATACATAAAACGAGCCAAAAAAGAATTTAAAAATGTGAAAAGAAACACTAGAAGAAGCTTACCTCTCATGCCTAATTTACTGCAAAGATTTTAAACGTTTTTGCTGGAAAATATATTTCAAGGAGGTAAGTTGTAAAGATAAAACAACAGGTTGACTCTGGGAAACAGGTATATGCCTGGGTTCTCTTCTAGTTCTTTTTTTAATTATTCTTTTTCAAAAGAGAAAATGTGGTACCTGAGTATTTTTTCTTTAAAGAGGAGAGAGATTTTTTGAACCTATGCACAGGAGAATGGAATACAGTCATTCTTGGCTTTTTATACCATGAAAGACATGGGCAGTGAATGGCAGAGGGGGGAGGATGCAAAAATAGATTTTAATATATAATCCCATTTGGTTTCTGAGTTAAAGTACTCATTTGGTGTTGAAAACCCTTCAAATAATTTATTATCTCAGTGGGAGAGCAAATGTTAGAAATACTTATCTTCTTCTTTTGCTGGTTGAAATTATCTATGATGACACCAATAAACAGGTTCAAGGTGAAGAAGGACCCAAAGATGATGAAAATAACAAAGTAAAGATACATGTATAAACTTTCCTCATACTTAGGCTGGAGTTCCACCTACAAAAGGAGAGTATTTTGTAAGATATTACAATACATTTGATGCTGGTAGTCACTGGTGTTTTTCATGAGAATAGAAAAGAAAATTTCTAGTAACACTTAAGCAGTACTTTTCTTTATTTCCTCTAAATCAGCTACCTCTAAAAAAAAAAAATCTCTGAAATTAGCCTTTAGGATAATTTTTTATGTGAAAAAGAGTGTTCTCATGTGAAAAATACAGTATGATGATTTTGAAATGTATTTTTTTCGAACTATAAATACAACTAATATCTTGCCATTTGGACAGTAGTGTACTAAATTTGGGGATTTTTAAGGTATTGCATTTTAATAATTTAAAAATTAATAGTGAAAAAAATTTTACATCAGTAAATATGCATAGACTATTTCAATGATTATTTTAGAAATAATCATTCCTGATGCATGAATTTATTTAGCAAACAAGAATTGAGTTACTTATTTCTATGTCTGGCATCCTGCCTATAACATTATAACAGTCATTGAATTTTTCAGATTGAGTAGACATAACTGGACATGCTATCTGCTAAATCCTCAACTGATAATTTAATCTCTAGATTGTACTCATAATAAATAAGCATTTGAGCTTTTACTTAGTACTTAGTAAAGAGGTAAAGGAGTCACTATAGATAGTGCCCTAATAGATTCATGTCCTCCTAAAGATAACAGAGTTAAAAACCAACCAAACACACAAAGCAAACATAATAAGTAACAAAGTGAAATAACTCATCTCTGGAGGATATCAGGAGAGTACTCAACATAAAACTAAAGCCACTTATGGGAAATGCACATCAAGAAAGATAAAAGTGTGCTTATCAGATCACTTTAAAGACTCCAGGGGTAAAGTTCATTCTTCATGATTATAGAAGATGGGACTTCAGAATGGAAAGATAAAGAGAAAATACTAAATTTTACAAATTTTGAAGAGCAGAGTTGGAATGAGCATGGATTTCAGTTCTCTTCTTGAAGCCTGAAAAAGACTATTGTAGGATAAATCAAAAAAGTAGGTCTTAGGTGATAGAAACTTAAAGGAAACTGTTGATCACAGAAATGATAACAGTCTCTGTAAAGGTTCCAGTAAATTTATGGATGCTACAATCATATAAAAGAATGGATTTTAAAGTGACTATTACAGAAATCTAAGGCTGCCTAGACAACATCCCTAACTTGTCTAATGTGGAGGGTAAACTACTGATGGTAACCATGTATTTCTTCACATTTGCTCCAGCATGCCAATATTATTATTGATTATATAATTGGTAGATAAAAAGGAAACAAAATAGAAAAATAGTTAATAGATAGATATTTGTTAGTTATTAAATATACTCATGTGTTACATTAGTTTGACTTCCATTTTGATATATCTTACTAAGATCTTTCTGATAAATACTACTATACTTGAGTATTAACTTGAGTCATACTTTTCCCTTTTTAAAAATCCATTGTAGAATCATTCCATTTAGCTGCTATGCTCTGTTAATTTTAGTGCCTAATCAATATTGTGAAAAGACTTAGGATGTAAAGAATACTTACATTTCTGGAATCAACTGCTGCATACATTATATCCATCCATCCCTTAAATGTGGCCTATTAAAAAGGACATGCATGTTTTACTTTGGAGTAAAAATAATTCAGACCTGATGTTTAATAAATATTCTTTCTGATATATTTCTTTAAAAGGAACATTTTTAAAAGACATCTCAAAACAAATTTTACATGGATTTTGGACCAACAATATCTCAATAAGTCTCTTCATTTCTAGACCATATAATAAACAGAATGGTCATTTGATATATCTTCCTGCTTGATAACCAACTCACAAATACTTCTCAGTTCTTTTTTTTATTATTTTTTTAACATTTTTATTGGAGTATAATTGCTTTACAATGGTGTGTTAGTTTCTGCTTTATAACAAAGTGAACCAGTTATACATATACATATGTTCCCATATCTCTTCCCTCTTGCGTCTCCCTCCCTCCCAATCATGCAATATAAAGGGCTATCAAGATTTGCCGGAATACTTTTAGAAAGCTTTACAAATGCCAACACATTTGGCAATGTTTGTAGCAGCAAAACAACTACAACTTAGACCTGACGATCATCCACTAAAATCTATCTACAAGGTGACAGAGCAACTGAAAGTTTATGATTTCTCTTGATTTTAACACTCTATGGATCATACAGGTATACAAAAAGTCAGTTGCAAATAACCTTTTAAGAATTTTAAAGCATAACATCTAGAAATAATCCTATATTCCACTTTCTTCTCTGTAATTTTTAAAAATAATACTCCTTTTTTTTCTTTTTCTGTTTGTTTGTTTTGTTTTGTTTTGGGGGGTCTTTTTTGGCCATGCCACATGGCATGTGGGATATTAGTTCCCCAACCAGGGATTGAACCCTCGCCACCTGCGTTGGAAGCGTGGAGTCTTAACCACTGGACCACCAGGGGGTCTCTCTTCTCTGTAATTTTTGATGAGAGTAGTTAATTTGGGTAAGAAAAGTGAAAAATAGTACACTTGGTATTCCAAGTGTAATAACTTACAGTAATTTGTTACTTGCCCTAGGACATGAATTTTGAGCCCTAAGGGCCTAAGAGGATTATTCCTTAGTGAGCAAGTCTAGCAAAAAGCTTTCAGCGTCTGTATCTCAACACATCTTTGTTTTTATAACGCTAACACTTGTGAAGTGGTAGATGTCATGGGAAGAAAGCCAAGTAAGGGTGCTTGTGATGGCAGTGAAGAGAAAGTAAAGTTTCTTAGCTAGAAAATAGAACTTATTTGTCTATCAAAGAGGGAAATGTTGAATGTGTCAATGGCTGAGGTCAATGATAGAACAAGTTCATCACACACTAGGCACAGGAACAGAAAAAAGTGATTCAAGGAACCATTTCAATGAATTGCTAATCAACAGAGAGATGGTTCTGTACAAAGCCAAGTATAAATCAGTACTTCAGTAGCAGAATTTATTTAATGGCTTCATATAGGATCTTTACCCCTTGTTTAGCATTTTAAGGGACTGCTTGAAATTTTCAATTTTTCTTTCTGAATTTTATGGAGGAAGTGATATAAATTAGTGATATTTACAAGTGTGGTTATTAGTTAAGCGTTAGGATAAGGGCCCAAGGAAATATCATCATGTGTCTACGCTAATATTTAAAGAAATCATACTTGCCAGATTATAAAAATCTCTATTTTAATTGCATAAGCATTCAGAGTAAGTCAGAAACATCTACAAGAGAAATAAGAATTTCTAACAAGAAGGTGGAAAGAACTTGTAAAAGAATCACAGTACTGACACCTCTGAAAGAGATGCAGGAGGATTTTGACCAGTCCAGGTTTGTTTGCTTGCTTAATCTCCTGGCTGAACAACTGAAAACACAACCCTGGTGAAACAAAATAGATTTCTTCCCTAAAGACTGCAGAACCACAGGAAAGAACTTACGCTGTTTTTTTTTTTTTTTAAGATGAGTTTTCAGTGGCCAAAATAGAACAGTATTTTTACAATGTTTTTCAAATGACCTAGACTGTTTTTACCCACTGCTCTCTTGTGATGCAGCTGCAGTCAGAAGCAGCATCAAATGAAAATGTTTAAGAGGCCACCATCTTTTACATTTTTATAAATTGTGAACTATGTTTCAGTCTTAAAGACCCAGTAGTGAAAACATCAATATTTAGAGAAAAAAAAAAAGACTTAAGTAATTGTACTGAAGGACATTTGGGGTGAGACAACAGCTGCTTGTGTTTGATTTCTGTGTCTGAGTGTTACCTGGTATTATTTCATTTCGCTATGAGGATCTAAACCTAAAACCTCAATATCATTCCCCAATCTTCAATCCAAATGATACAACTCAGTAGCAGTTAATTTAATTCCCACCAATTTGTTACATTCCAATCAGGTGTGTTAAGGGTGTATGTTTGGGGAGAGGGGGTGATCCATCAGTGAAACACGCTTTCCAATTGCAATAGGAAAAATAATAGCAAATTTATTGATTTATTAATCAACTTGTTCACATGGGAAGAGAGAGTAATATGAGAAGAAAAAAAGACCTTTGGAAAGAACTGAAATACCTGGCCACTATCAACTATGTCTGCACTGTTTAAATATACTGACATTTCCACCCATCTGGGATCATGAACTTGTACTAATAAATCAAAATTAGAAAAAAGGAAATATGTTATAAACTTTCTTCTTAGTAACTAAATAATAGCTGTATGTCATTACTTTGTTATTATTCCAAATAATAAACACAGTTTAGAGAAAAGAGTGTTCACTTACAACTTGAAGCAAAGAGAGATACCCAAATCCTACATTATCAAAGTTTACTTTCACATTTTTCCATCGGGCAGTCTCATTTCTTTCTATTAGTATTAGGCAATCAGAATGATTATTCACTTCGCTGATGTCAAACATGTCACCAGTTGTGGTGTTAACACAGTGGTAGAATTTGCCAGCAAACAAATTTACGCCCATGATGCTGAAAATTAGCCAGAATATAAGACAAACCAGAAGCACATTCATGATGGATGGAATTGCTCCTAAAAGGGCATTCACAACCACCTAATACACAAATGGAAAAAAAGAAAAGTCAGAATTCTTGTTGGTTAAAAGAAAAGACATTCCCCTAGTAATCTTTAGTCATTCTTTTTTTTTTTTTACTATCAAGATTATTCTAAGATATTTAAAAGCAAAGTAAAAATGTCTTAAAATGAAATACATTCTTTCATAAGCAATACATTTAGGGAAATGAATGTAGATAATATATCAAAGATAAAAAAGTTTTTAAAAAGAGAGGAGAAAGTACTGAAAAGTTAAAGGGAAAACAAAATCAGAGGAATTTGCTGTCAGATGAAGTCAGAAAATTTTTTATTAGAAAAAGTAAGAATTCCTAACAGAGAAAATTAACTCATTAAAAAAGGCAGTATATTAAAGAATGAAACTAAAATGTTGGGACAAGAGTTGATTTGATTGATATATTTTACTAAACTAAAAATTCAGATGTATAAATATAAAAAATTATTAAATACCTAATATAATTTTGTCCTTAATTATTCATGCATTGCTACGACTAATAATAATTTTTGCATAAGAAGCAAGACAATTTAGCATTATGTATTTCATTAGATCATCACATCGTTTATTTCAAGCTCCAGTCATATCAGTTGTTTCATTTACTGAGTTTAATTTGATAAACTTATTTGAAATGAAACATAGTAGAAATCAGTTTCTTAGGAAAATAAGAAAAGGAGGGATGCCATTTTGGGGATGATAGCTCCTAAATCTGATGTGATTATATCAAGTTCTGTGCTAAATAATTAGCTACTTTTTTTTTTTTAATGGAAGCATTTTTGCCCCTCTTATCTTTATTCCTGGACCACAAATTAAAACTCTGAGTTTTTATACTTAGCAACACTGTAGGGAGGACTGTCCTTGCTTCCTTCTCTACAGTTCCCATTGGAGATGCATATGAGTAGCTAAGAGAGAGATAAAGACAGGCCCTAAAATGCTCCTAAGTGGCAGATGATGCTTCAGACTTGAACATTCATAGCTAAGTTGAATTCTACCTGTGTACCTCTATGATTCTTGTCAACCTGAAAGTGGGTCAAAGGAAATAATAAAGCCATTAATGACAAAGAGGGGAATGAGAATGAAAAAATGAAGTCAGTTGAATTATCTAGGCAGATCCAGATGATGTGAGCTATGCAGCCAACCAAGCTGACACATGGCACCTCACCTTTATCTCATGTGGCCGTCTGCATTAATACAACTGAATGAATAAGTCTTTATTTTATACTTTACTTTAAATGTGTGGATACACTTAGATTTCTTTGGATTCAAGATATGAAAGCTGAAATCAAGTTATTATTTATTTCCCTCCTTTTCCAAACATTTTGCCTACCATCCAGATTAAAAAGCTTCTTGTACTGTGTATACACAAAGCACATGTTAAAATGCATATTTTTTGGGTTTTTTTTTTAACCTACAACACCCAATTTAGCCCATGAGCAGAACACTGGCTACCTACAACTATTTCTTGAATTCTTTTCACATCAATCTGTAGGTCTCACACTTTTTTCTTCCAAACCTTTCTCACCTCTATCACTTCTCCATTTTCATGATCACCACCCTAGTTCTGACATCTGTTAGTACATACTCGTACCATTTTCAGAGTCTACCAGTTTCCTCCTTCCTTTAATTCATATAAGATGAATTAATCTCCAACTCTCATTTAAAATTATTTAATGGCTTCCCACTGATTATCAAACATCTTCCTTACCTTGATGTTCAAATCACTTCTCAATCTGCATTTCTAGTTTTAACTTCCCTAGCCACCTAGCCTTCATGCCAATCCAACTAATGTAATTACCACGTGCTAATAACATTACCAGAGAATTGAGATGCCCTTTCCTTTGAAATTCCGTGTCCACTACCTCCCCTTCTGAAACACTCTCTCTTCTCACAAGCTGTAGTTCAAGCAGCACTTCTGTCATGGAGCCTCACTTCACCTCTCAGTTTAGCCTCCAAAAGAGAGATGAGTGTTTCCTCTTTTGAATTCAAAAATCAGAATTCCAGCACTGGACAGGACTATAGAGATACTTTACTACTGCATTCTCATTTGGCAAATGAGAAAAATGAGCTAAGCTAGGTTAAGTTCAGAATGTAGACTAGAAATGGCATCTAGTTCTTCTACTCGACCTCACTAATTTTCCTTAGAGTCACTCGTACTCATCCGGTATCCAGATTGCTCTGTGTTAGAGTTAATGAATGGCATTCCCGTAATCTTGACAGATGGCAGGCTTTTTTTTTTTTAATTTAAGATGAAAAAATATATTTGTGAATTCTCCAAGCCTTTGAGTGCCTTGAATACAGGAATATAGCAGGTGCTTTGAATACAGGACTACAAAAATGGTGATTGAATGAATGAATGAAGTAAAGGCTAGCTTAGCATTTATTGATCAAAACATAATTTTTAAATGCTATTTCTGGATATGGGATGAGAATAAAGACCTGAACACAAAATAATTTGGGGTTAGCTAATAAGTCTGAGGGGTTTCTTTTGAAACTGGGGATTGGATTTGCACTAAAATTAACTCTATGTAATTCATGATATAAGCAGCAGTGCCTTTCAAGATACATTTACAACGGTTGGCATACATTTGGCCCAGAGAAAACGTTTATTTTTATGAAGATAAAAGGATTTACTATACAAAGGTCCATTCATATTTAAAATCTCATTAAATTAGGCAATGAAGGATGAGAGAAAGGATTGTCTTTTCCCAAGAGCCCCAAGCCCTTCCTTGGTTCAGCACAGAGCCAGGGGTATTAACTCCTTTCTGGCTCTAGGGAACTGCAGTAATTGGTTCCCAGGTGGTGAAGGCACTAGACAGAACTGGACTAAACAAGTTGGAAAGAACAAATTGAGGTTTCAGGCTGCATAAAAGTAGGTTCTAAGAAAGGAACTAACTTAATGAATAAATACTAGAGGTTGCTTCTCACAAATGCTTTGCAAAACGTCATCAAAATAGAATTTCTGTATTCTAGCACACAACTCACTCTTACAGAAACTCTTTCTGTCTCTGGTTCATTAACTGCTTTTTACGTAAATCAACATGAAATGAGGGATTGACAATTAAATATGCAAATTAATGTTGGGAATTTTGATACACGCAGAAATGTCCTCTTGTCTGAATGAATTGTCTTTGAACTTCAAATCAATACTACTCATGGATTGCAATGTTTCTTTAATCAAAATACTGAAAAAATATGTGAATAAAAATCAAAAGTAGGCAAAGTAGAAATCACACATTTTAAAGTATGAAGAAGAGTAATAGAATCTTTTTAAAATCTAATGTCTGCGTTTGTGTTGTGGGATTTAATTATGGTAATTATTTTTGAAAGATATGAAACATTAATTATCCAAACAAAAATTCCAACTTTTTCTCTCCCTCAAAAATAAAAACTGTCCTCCTTGCACATTATCCCCAAACTTTAAGAATAAACAAAATGTAGATTCATTTCTATTTATGTTTTCACTATGATATTTTCTAAGATACTAAAAGGTTAGTTGGGAGTGACGCAGTCTATGAAGTAAGTTTATGTATTAAATTCTATCTTAATACACATAATAAGATGTTTTATTTCTAGGTGGGTGTTCTAGTCTGTATAATTCAAATAAGTGGGTCCCTTCATATTTACTTTATTTAAAACACAAATCACATGTGCTTACTCAACTCTATCTTAATATATTTTTGCTTTGTTATATTTGAAAAATAACCCCTATAAACTTACACTTAATAAAGCATGAGAATGATCACACAATCAATACCAGTTTTATGAAACCTGGAATACTGCACCCTAGCATCTGCTCACACACGTCAACAGGCAAGGAAGCCACTGCCGGTATCTTGATGTCAATTTTCAGTCCCCGGACCAAAGTAGAAAATAGCAAGTGTTCTTTTAAATGCCTCAAACAGCATCATCATCTTGATAAGTTAAAAACTTCACGCAACCATTCTAAACCAGGGTCCCCCACCCTCACCAATCAGATAATCTCCCCATAAATGGATAGCTCAGTATACACACATCTAAATCATATTGAGTGAAACTTAATAAAGATATCAGCAGTTGAGGTTCAAATCCACAGAGCGTAAATTCACAAAAGGTATTTTTCTCAAAAGAAAATTTAAGACAATTGAAAATAGGGGATTCGAATGTAAATACTGTATTTTCCTTACTGTGGTGTGATAGTACCCTTCCCAAGCCCTCCCTCATCCCACTAACACAAAGTCACAGTGAAAGGATGAAAGGAAGCAAAAGGGGTAATACAGTACCCATAATAAAGGGCTGAGGGGCGGAACCAGCGCTCCACCCCATCCAAGTTGGAGCAAGATTATCCTATATAAAATAGAAATATATAGTTTGTTATTAGTTAGAAATCTGATATGACAGAACATTTGGTGTTACTTTTTATATATGATGCTCTCTGTCTGTTTACCTATCAATCAAGGCTTGAGTTCTTTTGAAAAAGAAGGTATTTAAGATTTCCTAGACAAGGAAATTAAAAATACAAAATTTATTTTACTTAAGTTATCCATGACATCAATTCACTCAGTTCAATTTTACAAGTTGAAAATTTGGACTGGAAATTTGAAATACAATAAATGTTTCAAAGCTGTCAGCCAGAAATGTGCATAGAACATGCAAAACATAAAGGGCAGAGTGATGATAATTTATTTCTTACTTTCTAACTTCTTACCAAGCACTGTACAACATGCTTTATTTGGTAATGTTGCACTAAAGCACATGCTTTGAAGAAGTGACAAAACAAAAATAAAATGGGCCTGATTTACACTTTCACATAGCTATTGTGATTTTATGCTGCTAGGGAAAAGAATAAAATGAGAGTTTCTGAATATATTCAAAGCTACCTTCCCAATTATAATCATCATTATTATTTCCATCCTCACCATCATCCATGATTATATTGTTTACAAAGTCAAAAATTCCAAATACCAGAAACAAAGAAACAAAAATAGAATCAATAATCAGGTTTGTCTCTACAATGCCAAATACATGTTGAAATCATCAGCCACTTTAGGGTTGTATATATGCTGTCATTAAGAGGCAAGGACCATATTCATAAATCTGACAATTTAAATGATTAGTTCATCTCCTATCAGCATCTATAAGGATTTTGTTTTTAAAACTCCAAGTTTCAAAAATTAGCCTCTCCTTATAATATAAAAAGCATTATTGATCAAAATTATAGATAAGGTTATCTCTGTAAAAATTAAAGGCCCACAGGGTCAATACTGTTATGGAAATAAGGTGTTAAATATGAAAATATCTGGCCATTTGACTCATGGATTTAATAAACTTCCAAAAGGTCAAATTTGAAATAATTACAACAGCTCCAAATGTTTAGCATTGTTCAGATTTCAGAAAACTTTTCGAATGTATACTTTGATTCAGCAGAATCAATCAAATGTTTTCAAAAAAAATCAAAAAATGTTTAAGTAGAATGTATAAAAATGATATTTTTCTCCAGAACTGAAACTACCAGTCTAAAACAAAAGTGACATTTTAATTGGAAAATAAACTTAATTTTCACATATCCTGAAGAGAATTTCCAATAACATTTTAGTAAGCTTTGAGGATCTCTGTGAGAAATAAAATAAGACCGTATTATATTGTGTTAAATTGTTTCTAGGAGGAAACATTTTTTATATATGTTAGGCAAATTGCAGAAGTCTTCAATTGAAGATTTCATAAGATAGTCTTATGTTCTTAAAAGGTGACATTTATAATAAATTTTATTTTAGAAGAACACATAAGGCTATCAACAAACTAGAAAATGCAAATGCAAGTCTACAATACAGCTTTGTTTCTATAAACATAACGAAATCTCAGGCAGCAAAAGAGCAATGTTTTTTCTGTTGGAATCACACTTAGTTCAGCAGCTTTGTTTTAGTAAAAGGAAATTTGATTAAAACAAAGAAACTAAATTTTTATGTTATACATCTTATAGATTAATGCTTCATATTTTTAAAAAGGCATGGAAAATAACAAGTCAATAATGACAAATTTTTTAACCTGTTATGAATCATAGGGAATGCTGTAATATTTCCTTAAAAGGAGTAATATAAAATTTTCTGTGACTCATATAAATGATATTTAAGTTATGGTTAATTTGTGAATCATCTATGGTAATGAGTCAAAATTATATTTTCTATTCATTATGTTATAAAAGTTTAAATTCATTTTCATGAAAAATTGTGTAGATTTATATATAATCTTTAAGGTGATACTGCTATTTATATAAATTAAGAAGATTAATGCAGTTATAAATTGAAGCTATATTAACATAACAAAAATTTTTTAAAATTCAGTTAATATTTAATATCTACCCTTGAATACATTCAAATAATGCAAACTTTGGCATTGTACAGACACAATTTTGACAATTACAAATTTTTTTCCTTTATGCTTATATTTAGGCACATGTATGATTCATATTGTTTATGAATAATAAAACTCATTAAGTACAGCTTAGACCACCACAAATGAGAAGCACATGATGTAGAATTCACTTTAGTTGATTATTATCATCATCATTACACATAGTACTTTAATAGTGCATCTGTTTTTTTGTGTACAGGTTTGTAAGGAAACTCCCAAAATGGATTAGGAAATAAAGTCATTTTAATGAGCACGGCAGATAAATGATATTATATCATTTCAAGGGAGGCCTAAGTTCTCTTGCATATCACCTAGAAGTAAATATGCAACAGATAAAAGGAAAAAATAGCAATTTGCAAGGATTTGCCATTCCTTTTGCATGCATGAGTTTTCCTTTTTTAAAATTTACTTTAATAATTTTGGCTCTATACAATACTTCAGGTTCTTTCATTTTCCTTACCCTCATCCCTTCAAAACGTGATAAGGCTCTTAGAGGTCTCAGAGCTCTTAGTGTCCTGAGAGATTTGATGGCGCCAAGTTCTGAGTAACCCAAGGCATTTGCTGTTAAACTGACCAATGAAACCTGCACACACACAAAAGTAAATAAATAGAATCATTGTCATTCAATTTGTAGTTACTATGTAATACAATAATTACAATTAAAAAAATTTATTTTATTGAAGTATAGTTATTTACAACATTGTGGTAATTACAATTTTTGTTTATAATTCCTCAGAAGATGAATGGCTACATATTTTCAGTAAACTTTTAAAATTTTAAGAAAATATTTTTAGTTGCATGCAAAGAAAGTAGCTTTCATGATGTTAATTAAAAACTAGTTGAATAAAAAAATTAAATGTCATGTGATTTAGTAATTACTCAGTTAGTTAGAAAAACTAAGTAAAAATTGATTTTAAAAAGGAAGAAGTCCAGGTATAGGAAAATGTCATTGATTATTCTTCCTTTATTTTATTAAGTTGCTGCTGAATTTAGGGCTTTGCCAATGGCTAGTAATAAAATACAAAAACTGCTACTGTACCAGAAAAAGCAAGAAATATCTATCCTGTGTTGGTATTTTCAACTAATTATAATTGATACCCACAGAAATTAATGCGCTGTCATATTAATTTTGAGGTTGATTTTTTGAAGATGAATTTTTGTTGTCTTGCTAATACTTTGTGTTTTCACTTATCTAAAGTTTATTCCTATGTAAATAATGTAACTTAAAAGTAATTCCATCATGAAACTTACTCAAAATTTTTATACTAATCTAGAGCTTCTGCCATGGTACTTGGCCCAAAATCGCCAGTCAATAAATGTTTACTAAATAAAGAAATAAATAAACTAACTTCATTTGCATGAAATATGCAACTAAAACTAAGAAATAAAAATTTTAGATGTGTAATTCTCTAAATAAAGACCAAAACTCTGTATCCAGAGTTAGAATTTCTTTGGTTTGAGAATAGCTGGTATTGGATAGTTCCAAATACACTGGATACTATTTTTGCAAAATTTTCTATGTTTAAGTGTATTAAGTTGGCTTATGTTTAATATGCTTTTTAGTTTACTTGAGATGTACTATAATTCCTTTTGTCTTTTTTTAGAGTGTTATGCTGATCCTTATGAAATAATTAAAATAGAACTGTTAAAAATAAAAGTATTATTATTGCAAAACTATAAAATTCCCTTCAGAATTATTTTCCTAAAATATTTCGGAAATGGCTATTAAAAACCAACTCGTAATAATAAATAAAATCATCATTCTTCCACTAAAAAATTCAGACATGGAATAAGCATAATAGAGAAAAGCAAAGCTCAGGAATTTTCAAAAGGATTAAATTATATTTAGATTTAAAGCCTAGTGTGAAAAATTATGAGCAGCTGAAATATGATATAACTTCTAATGCTTGAAATCTCAAATATTAGAAACTTTTTCTCTTTGTGACATGCTGAAGCAATTATTCTTTTGAGGTTTCTTTCTTTTTTTTATTGAGGTATATTTGATTTACAATATTATATTAGTTTTAGCTGTACAACATAGTAGTTCAAAATTTTTATAGATTATACTCCATTTAAAGTTATTATAAATATTGGCTATATTCCCTGTGCTGTATAATACACCCCTGTAGCTTATTTATTTCATACATAGTAGTTTGTACCTTTTAATCCCCTACCTCTATTGTGCCCCTCCCCCATTCCCTCTCCCCACTGATAACCACTAGTTTGTTCTCTATATCTGTGAGTCTGTTTCTGTTTTGTTATATTGACTAGTTTGCTTTACTCTTAGATTCCACGTATAAGTGATAACGTACAGTATTTGTCTTTTCCTGTCTGACTTATTTCAGGTCCATCTGTGTTGTTGCATATGGGAAAATTTCTCTTCTATGGCTGAGTAGCATTCTATTGTGTATATATGTATATGTATATATATATGTGTGTGTGTGTGTGTGTGTGTATATATATATACACACACACACACATATCTATCATATCTTCTTTACCCATTCATCTGTTTTTTTTTTTTTTTTACAGAAGCTGTTGCGGGTAGGAGTTTATTAATTAATTTTTTTTTTTTTTTTTGCTGTGTTGCATCTTCGTTTCTGTGCGAGGGCTTTCTCTAGTTGTGGCAAGCGGGGGCCACTCTTCATCGCGGTGCGCGGGCCTCTTACTATCGCGGCCTCTCTTGTTGCGGAGCACAACCTCCAGACGCGCAGGCTCAGTAGTTGTGGCTCACCGGCGTAGTTGTTCCGCGGCATGTGGGATCCTCCCAGACCAGGGCTCGAACCTGTGTCCCCTGCATTAGCAGGCAGATTCTCAACCACTGTGCCACCAGGGAAGCCCCCATTCATCTGTTGATGGACACTTAGGTTGCTTCCATATCTTTATATTATTATAAATAATACTGCGGTGAACATTGGGGTGCATGTACCTTTTCAAATTAGTGTTTTCATTTTCTCCAGATATATACCCAGGAGCGGAATTTCTGGATCATATGATAATTCTATTTTTAGCTTTTTTAGAAACCTCCATACTGTTTTCCATAGTGGCTGCACCAATTTATATTCCCACCAACAGTGTACAAGGGTTCCCTTTTCTCTACATCCTCGCCAATATTTGTTATTTGTGGTCTTTTTGAATATAGCCATTCTGAAAGGTGTGAGGTGATACCTCATTGTGGTTTTGATTTGCATTTCCCTGATGATTAGCAATGTTGAGCATCTTATCATGTGCCTATTGGCCATCTGCATTTTCTCCTTGGAAAAATTTCTATTCAGTTCTGCCCATTTTTAATTTAGCTGCTTGTTTGGTTTGATGCTGAGTTGTACAAGCTGTTTGTATATGTTGGATATGAACCCCTTATCACTCTTTTGAGGCTTTTTTCAATTCACTCATTTCATAGTAACACTGTTAAGCTTTTCAAATAGCTCTGGGTTTGCCTTTTTTCAGAATTAAAGAGATATAATATATATGCATGACCCTTAGTTCTAGAAATACTTTCCATAAGAAATCTGCATAGTCCTGCTGGATTATCATCTTTGGGTAATAAAACTGTTGCCTATGAAGTTTGTAATATTTCGAACACACTTTTCTAAAACTGAAATTATGCCAAACTTATAACATATAACATGATGTTTACCTTTAACAAATCTCAAAGGCAGCCACTTGTTTTGGGTAGATGAAATATTAATTATTAGGTTTACAAACTCTGTGAAGGGCTGCTGGTACATTACGGGCTTGCTGCAAATCTATAGTTACACTGGGGAAACTCCCCATCACAGGATGAAGCAGAGTTTTTCACTACACCCCGTACATCTTACTTCCTATAATGGAGTTATAATCTATATAATCTACTCTTTAAACATATCCTTTAAAAACTTTGAGAAGATGAAAAAGAATTTTTAAAAATTGACATTAGCTTCCACCATCATCACTGTTTATTGAATGTCTTTAACTCTGTATGCACTAATATCATCATTTTACAGAGTCAAAAGCCAAGTAAGTTACTCAGTGGCACACAACCAATCAGTGGTGGGGCTGGGATTCAAGCTCCATTCTGTCTGATTCACAACGTAAGTAATTTAAACAACATACCCTATTTCACCACTCTCCCTACAAAGTTCTGATATGTTTTTTCCCAGCTTTTTATTCTAGATAACCACCACAAATCCAATCCCCCCATGCTAAATCAGTATTAAATTAGCTTATTTCTTACAAAAACTACACTATTATTCAGTGAATTAGTTTAGTGTCTACTAAGTAGCATATCCTGTCAGCATAACAGTGATCAAAGAGTCACTATTTTAGAGTTAGTTTATAAATAAAACAAATTACCTTGAATGGAAGATAAAGATAGGAGGATACTTACATCAACAATTAAGAAGTCTAGCCAACACCAGGCATTGGTGAAATATGTCTGATAGCCATATGCCACCCATTTTAGAAGCATTTCCAGAATGAAAATGTAAGTGAAAACCTTATCAGCATATTCCAACATTGTCTTGATCGTCTTTCGCTGATCAATATATATATCCTCAAATGCCTATAAAGAAAAGTTATGCATTTTAGCTTTCTGAAACTATTATACTATTACAACTATTATAAGCTATTTTTTCTGACCGCATATAAATATCTTTTCCTGATTTTATATATATGACACTTCATTGGAATAGGAGGGTAGAGGAAGAGTAGCTATCGCTGTCTTTTCTTTACCTCAAAGATCTTTTAATGAATCAGGAGAAAAGTTATGCTCTCTATTGATATAACTGGAAGGAAGAAGTAAAAGCATAACTCTAATGAATTAATTTGACTTGTTCAGGAAATAGTTCTTGATGTCACATCTTGATGCTGCTACCCTAACTTGAAGTTATTTATTCCTTTTGTTTCATATCTTTTGCTTCCTCCTGTTGGCTTTTTTAATTTTTATTTTTTGCCATAGAAAGGAGGCTGAAGAAATAAAAAGTGAAGGCTATATTTTTCATAAAGCAGAAATTGTAATTGATCATCACATTGCCTAATTTTACTATACAGTTGAGTTCATTTGTTCCCTTTGTCCCCTTCATTTTGTTGATAGTTTATATTTCTCAGCAAAGATATGGTGTGACAAGGATGGTAAGATGAAATTACTTCTCATTTAGACTCTAATATGTATTCTTCTTCTAATATGAACCTCACTTGATATTTTATATCTAAGTATATATTCATTTAAATGGTGAAAAACTATTTCTTGTCTAAAGTGGCATGTAGATAAAATTTATTTCATCAGAGAAATATGCAGAAAAATATAGGCCTGTGT
Organism: Lipotes vexillifer; assembly: GCF_000442215.2. Taxonomy (NCBI): domain Eukaryota; kingdom Metazoa; phylum Chordata; class Mammalia; order Artiodactyla; family Lipotidae; genus Lipotes; species Lipotes vexillifer. Next base: position 647,411 of record NW_006775627.1, on the reverse strand, counting down.
TAGAATTATACACTTAAGTTAAAGAAACCTAAGTAATTGTGTTTCAATCAGGCAAGTTTTATCATCTTTCCATCCTTTATCTATCTATCTATCTACCTATCTATCTATCTATCTATCTACATCTATCTTATGGCTTAAGTAGTCTATTTGTGTCAGCATTTTCCTAAAATGCTATCTATATGCTACACTTTATATTTTTGTAAATGATTTTCATATAAATAGAAATTGATTCTGATGAACACTTTTATACAGTGAGAAACCAGTCCTTAAATAATCCCTTAGGCACGCTGCCCAATATTTATTGTTACCAATATCCATCGTCCTCTGAGTAGCATAAGAACAGTGGACCCAATTCAAAACGGACAGAGAAGTGGTTCCTAAGGACTTTTTGACTGTCCATAAAGAGATAATAATAATATCATTCATAAGCAAAATTCATCAGAACTTAGAAGTTATATATACCCAATCACAGGACTTTACTGTAGTTGCCATGCTTACTTTCTTGTTAAAATATGAGTAATTAAATACTCATGTTCTTTGGTTATAATGAATAAACTAGAGGGACAAATTTGGGGGGTTACTTAACAATAAGCAAAAATTAAATAGCTTGTTAGAAGTATATGTATACATAATAAAAGTAAATCCAGAACTGCATAGTTATACATTGTATATAGTCTGTAAGAATGAAGTGGGGTAATTAAAGATGCACTGGAGATGGGTAGAAGGGTGGGTGGGTGGGTATATGGGTGGATGGGTATGGATGGATGGATATAGCGATGCACGTATGTTTAAGGAAGAAGTCATAAATGGAGATAACAGTTTGGGGGTTATCAAACAGAGGTGATGGCTGATTCCACAGAAATGGATGTAGAATAAGGGTTCAGGAAAAATAATGCATTGGATAATAAAACAATGCTACAGAAAGGATTAATAAGTCATTAGTATTAGGTGATTCTAGGACTTGGCATTACAGCACGTTTGCTTAATATTCACTCACCAGAGCACCACTACTAAGGAGAATCATGAAAACAATGAAGGTCTCAAACCAGTTATGTTCAACTATTCGGAAACACGTTCTTCTCAGGTTCCACCATTGTTTTCCTCTCCCTTCCTCCACACTAATTTGACAACATTTGAATCTTTGTACACAGCCTGCAAGTATAATGTTCAAACAGGAGTAGGTAAATAACTTCTGCTGCTTCAATGATACCCTTTGGCGTGTCCCGGATTCATCTTCTCATTGCTACTGCCATCTCTATCTTGCTAGGATAACTCTCTAAGCCTGGAGTAGTAAGAGCACATCTATTAGAAGAGTGAAGTTGTGAAAATTATTCAGCCTCTTTAAACGGTTTCCTGGATAATACCTGTTTTTTCTGACCCAACTGCTATTGTCCAAGAAAGAACGTTGTAAAGTACAAGTACATGTTAAGTAGCTTTGCCTTGTACTATATCATCCTATTGCACTTTGTTGAAGTCACTCCAGGAAAGGACTTCAAAGTGAAATTAATAATAAGCAGAAAACGTCCCTTTTAAAGGATGCAGAGTAATAATATAGTTCTTACCCAACAATGCTGTTTATTACCATTTAGGTTCTCTTGTGGTGCTCCTAGAAGAGCTTATATAATTTTCAACATTAATTTAGTCCACTAAATTGTGATTTGCATAGTTCTGCTTTGATTTGGTGTTGCCTTCCCTATACTGCTTTCACTCACTCTAACAAGAATTAAATCAACAGGAATCATAATGGAAAAGAATATAAAAAAGAATGTATATATATAAAGCTGAATCACTTTGTTGTACAGCAGAAATTAACACAACATTGTAAATCAACTATACTCCAATAAAAAAATAAAATTAAAAAAATAATTAAATCAAGAGAAATCTGTGAGCACCTTTGTAATCACCATAGAGGATATTAAAAAAAAAAAAAGAAAAAGGGAAAAAATGTAAAAAGGTACAGAACATGGACTTGCTCCCAGGAAACCTACAATCTGGTTTTTAAGAACAGATATAAACAAAAGAACCCTGCCTCAAGTCAAAAAAAAATCAGGTATGCTTGAAGAAAAGGGAGAAAGGATGGGAAGGGAAAGAAGGGAAGGAAGGAAGAAAGCCAGTAAAGATACATATAACAGTTCAAATGAGAAAGAGAAGAATCCTCATAAGATAATACATGATTAGTTATCAGGTGAATTAAAGAATATCTTTATTTATAGCTGTTCAGAGGAATAAGAAGTTTTTTCCACCATGGTCGGATGAAGGTAGTTCTGAGGACTTTGAGTGATGTGTATAATTTATACAGGAAAAGAGGGAGAAAATATATATCAGGCCTATGAGGAAAAAAATCACAAAATAGAGAATATGCAAATATATTCATATCTCCAAAACTCAAATTCCCAAGAAACTCAGACCATGGGAAATACTAATCATGGAGAAAACAAAGCTCTTAGACTTATTATCCATATTGTGCTAGGCTAAACTAGATACTGTGCAGGGATCAGGTATTGGGCAGTGCTTATTTCTTGTTTCACCCAGCAAGCATTGGAAAATAATGATTTTGTTAAAAAAATACATTTGAGCATTTGCAACTCATTTGACTTTAATAGCTAAAAAATTACTTCTAAAGTAACTTTTGTTATGAGAATTTTGACTAGTGTTTAAGATGCCAACTTATTGCGAAATCACCATTTTATTTGAAATATTATAAATTAGTCATTAGTTTTGATTACATTAAAATATCTTTTCTCCATGTTCATGGTCCCTTACACATAATGGGCAGATATAACCAAAACATAACATGAGATTTTAAATCTGTTGGCATACAAGAGGTAATTGAAATAGATTGACTACAAAGTTCTATTCTGAGTGGTCCATTTTGGGTGATCAACAGCTAAAAAAAACTGCACTCTGTAAAGGGAAGATTAACATGAAGGTCATGTTCTTTACCTTCAGTGAAACAGGCTTCAGGTTCAAGGGTTTCCTCAGGTTCCACTACAGGCTGTTCCTCGGCAGGTGCTCCAATGTCTACAGTGCTGCCTTCGGATGAGCTACTGCTTTCATTAAGTTTCTGAGCATGAGATGGACATAAAAAGTAAATCACTTTTATTTTGGTACCTAAGAAATAGCCTAGCAAGAAAGGATTAGTACAATGAACTGATTCTGGATTCTCCTTGAAATGAAGAGATTTTAAGATTAAAAAAATGAATGAATAAGAAGGGGAAATAAGGAAATCATCTGTGGTAACTCCTTTACCATAATTTGCAATGTAGTCAGACTGCTATGTTATGAAGTTACAAACGGCCATCAAAAACATGTACTAAGCAAACCACTGTCCTATGAATCAGAGAAGCCCCAGAGGGAGGGGTGGGAGAGGGGAAGTTAGTGATAATCATTATCACTTTACAAATGATAAAATTAAGGTTTAGACAGGTTAAGTAACTTGTCTGATGTCATATAACCAACAAGTGAGAAAGCCAAGATTTGAGAGAATTATTCCTGAACCCAAGGCCCATGCTCTGACATCTGTGCAACCACCCTGTTTCTGAAATAAAAGAAACAGTGTATTCACATGCTTATAATTCTTCTATCAATTTAAAAGCAGAAATAATCCATAGAAAAACTATCAAGATGAGTCTAACAGATGAAGAAAATCTACCATTCAATCTTGAAGTGAAACACAAAAACAAAGGCATCTTGTTTATTACATAAACCAATAATGGAATTTTACATAATACATATATTCAGTGTCTTCATGAAAATTAATTCATCAGATGCAAAAAACTAACTTTTGGGTATGTGTAGACATGAGTTCTATTTAATCTTTGTTTACAGTGATAATGCCAAGTGAATTATATACTTGTTATAAAGCAAATGTCATAATAGTAACTTAAGCACAAGCAATAATAAAACATTTTGGTATAATATTACTTTAACTCACAGAGAAATTTTTTTAAAATACTGTTTGAAAAGTCTTTAAAATTTCTGAACAAATCCAGCTTTTGCTTATCACAGTTCTTCACACATAGTGCTAAATATCAGGCACCATAATCAAACTTTGTATCCATTACTAAATATCATTATTGGAAACCCAGATTTCAGTTTTCCAATTAGCAACTGTGAGTACTGATGTGAACCTAAAATAATATAAAATTAATTTATGTCTACTTATTGCCTCCCTAAATATCCTCCCCTGATGTGGCTTGCCTAGATGATGATAAAATAAATTGATAACTTTTTTTATGTATAGTTACTCCAGGTCTTACTGGGTCAGACTTTCTCCAGATGAGAGCTGTCGCCAATATATCCAACTTTATTCTTAAGAATATTCTTTAAAATTATCTATTCTTGTCTTATAACCCAACTTTGTAATATGTTACCAGTTACTCTACTTCTAAACATATTTTCCCTTTAATGCATACAGTTGGGAATCAGTCTACATTTTAGAAATTTTAAAAGTATATAAAAGATGACTAAATGCCCATTATTAGTACTCAGTTGGAAGATGTGCTCCTGGAAAGTTCACAGGTATAGACAGGTGATCCTCTTGCTGTTTACAAATTAATTTCCAAACACATCTTAAGCAATGTAAGTATATTCCATGATCTGCCTGGACTATGGCAGGAAAGTAGAAGTGTGCCTAGTGTCACTTAAACTCAGCATGCTCTTAATTAAAGATGTCTTTTTTTTTCTTTTTTTCTATCCTTAACCTACTTTTTAAACCAAGTTCCTGATTCCGATTCTTTGCAATATCATTCTTTCAGCACCTAGACTCAAATCTCCTTGTCTTATTCATTTTAAATACTGACAGTAAAGTCATTTAATTCTACCTTTGAAATAACTCTTCTCTCAGTTTCATTTTCCAAATTCTTATGAACTCTCTGTTGACTACTGTCACTTTTCTTTTGGACAGCTATAAATAATAAGTTCATCCTTATTCTCACCTCACCTAATTCTAGACCTTTGTGGAACACAAAGCCTGACTTATGCTACATGCCCAATAAATATTTGGTGAATGAATGAAGATCTCTGTTTCAGATATTACTACCAAATGAAATTTCTGTCTCCAACTTAGCTTTCTAACCAAATTTCCCAAATCTATCTTTCACAGAAGCTGTCCTTTAATCAAGGTGAACTTCTTAATGTTCTCTGGCTTTTGCTTATAGTGGCTTTTGCCCATCATTGTGGAAGAAGAATAACTACTCTCTCATCTTCAACTCTTTATCGGCACAATTCTTTCGGCACATACTTCTTTTTATTTAGCCCACCTCCATAGTAACTGACTTACCAAGCTAACGATGCTTGGCATTTTCTCTGTAGAACACAATGACTGGATGCCGGTGGTGTGCTGATATTTTCTCAGGAGGTGGGCTACACTCTAGTACACCTGTGCATCTCTTCTTCCACCTGGTGAGTTGTGTACTTATCAAAAATATGTTATGTTTGTGTTCAAATCAACCTGTACTATTGTAAATTAATGTAATTACAGAATTAACTCTTGCATAATTTGATAAAATGAGTTTGAAAACAAAGTCATTGAATTCATAAAAACTAAGTTGAAATCATTGCATAAACTTAATAAAGACAAATCTCTCATACATATACAAACATAAAAAAACTTATTGTAAAATTAGGTGTGAATAATTATTTTTAAAAAGGGGTATCTAGGGACTTCCCTGGTGGTCTAGTGGGGGGCACAGGTTCAATCCCTGGTTGGGGAGCTAAGATCTCGCATACCATGGGCGTGGCTAAAAAATGGGGGGTGTATCTGGGATATAAATTTCTGGAAGGATGCTAAATTCAGGTTGCCTTATAAGGCTCTTTAAAATCTTTGTCCTCTTTGAAAAACCTAAACTAGACTCATAGATGATGAATTACAGGTGTGGCTCATGCTAAAGTGATGATGCAGAACTGCAAACAATTAACCCAGACTGGAATAAGAGGCCCAAAGGCACATTTTAATGTAAGTATGTATCAATTTTCAAAATGAAGCAGTTTAATGTTTGGGATTGGAAGGAGTTTGTATACATTTCAGGAATGGGACATGATTACAGGTTCGAGTTTTAAATTTAGTATTCATATCTGGTTTAAATAACTCCCTAAAGCAACATTTTGCAAAAGAAGCCTGGTAAACCACATCCTCGCTGACCCCCTTGATAGACCCGGATTCTCACACTAGCGAGGGAAACTTGCCCCACCTTTGTCATACTGACATCAGATAAAATGACAAGTGAATGTTAGAAAGACCAAACCACAGGCAAGTAGGCTCAGGCCAGTTAATATACTCTAGATAAATTATGCTAACCAGAGAAAAAAGTTAGTATTTTTTCTATAAGTCCATACATAATGTAAATAAATAGCATTAGTATGAAAAAGAAAAGAAAAACACACAAAATGAAACAGATACAGAAGTGACTGAGCTGAATGTGCCTAGGCAATACACAGGAGGCAACAAGGGTTTTGACTGATGAGCTAAATAAAGAACATTCATAAGTAAATTAAAAATTAAATAATAAATGTATTAAACAAAATAGATTAAAATACATAAAAAATTAATAAATTGAACTCTAGCTTATTGAGTCATTGGCATCATCTTAGGATTCTGCTGACAACACTAAAGTTTGTGTGTTTTATTGATTTTTTTTCCCTAAGAACCATGTGCTATACTAATATCAACTGCTACATTGATAATTCATTAGTTTCTCTTCACTTATGTTCCCTTTGTTTTGTTGTTCCTTTTCTAATTTCTCAAACTAAGTTCTTTGTCATGTTCTTTCATCCTTTCTTGATCATCCTTGTTAATAGTAAGACTTCAATGACTGCTTGGTCCAATTTCATAGATTTTGGAAGAAAAAGTTCTTACTGTTTGGGAGGACATTTTTAATTTTTCAAGTGGTTATATTTTTTCTATTATTTTATTATTAATTTCTCATTTAACTGCATTGTGATTAGCTAATAACCCTATATGATATCTTCTACCTTGAATTTACTGGTGTAATAGCCCTACAATGTCTGCTTGTTTGAATTTATTGAGACTTACTTTGAATTTGTATAAATATATCAATACCATGGGCCACTGAAAATAAGAATTCTCTGTACATATAATTTTTGAGATAACATACATTTATAACATTTTTGCTATTTATATTATTCAAATTATCAATGTCCTTATTTAATTTTTCTTTGATTCATCACAGACTAAAAGAATGGTATTAAAACTCACAACCAATATACTTTTATCAATATATTCTTATATTTCTCATTGTTGAAATCAAAGATGATGCGGTTCTGAGTTCTTTATTTGGTTGGAGTAATAACACTATTACTCAAAAAGGGAAGAATTTTTAGATGTATGGAAAGAGTCCATCTCTATATTAGCACATGAGATATGAATTCAGATAAAATACTAAATAAATTGGATAACAGCAAAACTAAAACATTCTCAAATAAGTACTTGTATTGATCTAAAAACCAATAAGGACAATTAATTTTTCCTTTTTTTGTTCTTACATTGAAATTTAATTTTATTTTGAAATTCACCATGCACATAATAAAGCAATTGGTTCTCATGGTCTTTGAGATTAATAGACTATTTAAATATCCATTTTAATGTTTATTAAGCCATTAATCAACCTTTAATTTACTAATTTCCAAATGAGCTGGTTCATTTAAAAATATGTATATTTTCACATGTAACTCTCAATAGCTCAATTTCTGTAAGGACTTATATTATCCATGTATTTTTGGCAGGCTGACAATAAGTGAGCAGAGAGAATGCAGGAACCACAGCGTATCTGAAGCATCCACTTTGCCTTGTACATCAGAGCATTCAATAACCACTTAATAACTACAACCCTGATGGAAAGAGCATTTTTCCTCCTCAATGGATTTATGCAACATTTCATGCTTTTTAAAAATGTTCTGTACTATAGTAAATGATTTTGACCTTGAGGGTGAAGCAAAACAAAGGAAAGCATATAGTACACTCCACAATATTTCTCTGAGTAAGCGATTAAATGTTTTTTGTTGTTGTTCTCTGACTTGATCGTAGGATGTTTATGCTTTTATTGTAGACTTGGTTTGTTACAATGAGCTTATTTATAGGGTTTACTAGAAGTTCAATTTATAATGTGATAAAAATATATTAAAAATAAATCTGGGGCTTCCCTGGTGGCGCAGTGGTTGAGAGTCCGCCTGCCAATGCAGGGGACGCGGGTTCGTATCCCGGTCCTAGAAGATCCCACATGCCGCGGAGCAGCTGGGCCCGTGAGCCATGGCCGCTGACCCTGCGCGTCCGGAGCCTGTGCTCCGCAACAGGAGAGGCCACAACAGTGAGAGGCCCGCGTACCGCAAAAAAATAAAAAATAAAAACAATACTTTAGATTATCTGAATGTTCTTTGAAGATTGAGGTCCACTGGGACTTAAAAAGGTGAGGAAATGTGACTCATGCTATGCCTTTTCTGCTTTTGGGGACCAAAAGGGGGAAAGTATAGAAAAGATAGCTCTCAAATTTGTCCTGGAATGGGGGACAGTGATACATGAGTATGTACCTTATGGAGGAAGTAAAACAAGTACCGGCCTCCATTTTACAGTGTTTCTTCATATCAGTCTATTCTTGGTTTCCTGGAAAGAGACTATCCGCTCCTTGCTTATGCCTCTACTTTCATCTAGATCTTATGTCCCAGCAACAGCAAACTGCTAATTATTTCTAAACACACTCTATGCTTCATAGCTCTAGGTTTTTGCTCATTTATTCCTTCTTACTGGAATGCCCTTCAGAAAAATAGTTTTTTTAAATATTTTAAATGAGTTAACCATTATCAAGAATTTAATGAAAACAGTTTAAAAATTAGACAGAAAATACAAAATTTATCACTCTCTCCAGATAAACGTAAAACAGTTTATGACTGAGGGCAGAAGGCAAACAGCAAAAAAGGACAAATAGTAGAATATGTTACTAGTAAGTCTTAATAGAAAACTTACCAGGAACAGAGTGTTGGGAATGCTACTAGAAATAATAATAATAACAATTTATTGAATACTTACAATTTGCTAGACACTGTGCTAAGTCCTTTACATTTACTATCTCATTTAATAATATTTCCTCAAAAGTAGGTGATTTTATCCTCATTTTTGAGATGAGGAAATTGAGGATTGGACAGTCAAGTAAGGTCACGCAGTATGTGGCTAAAATAGAATTATATAACCCAGTATTTGGCTTCAGAGAATACTCCATTACCAACAACTTTATAATTATAGCCTCACACGTCTAAAAACAAATGCTTCAAAAATGGATAATAAACTATGAGTACTGGTAATTTTAACCCAAGGCACTAATATAATTTCAATAATGCCCATTGTAGGTAAGACTCATTATTGAAATTCAGGAATGGAAACATTAATATATTAAAATGGAATAGGTCAAACAGAGGTCATGAAAGGTAATATTTTTAGTCAATAAGGTATGTCCCAGTATGGAAATGCATATTTAAAGGTTGAAAGTTATCTTTCTAAAATGCAAATGTATGTATGTGTGTGGATACATGTATATGTGTATTTGTATACATATATATTTATGAATAGAGTCATCTTTCTAAATGCATACATGTATATATATAAGCAGAATCGTGGCTCATTTGTATCCTTCATTATCTAATACATTCCTTAGCACATGGTAACTGTTGAATAAATTAAGGTAGGCAAAAGAATAAAGGCCAAAACAGAGAAATCAAAATGGCAAAGCTACTTTAACGTATTATAGGCTGCATTCCTAATGTAGAATAAAGAATCTTCATCTTCTGGGGTATCTATTTTCAGTTTAATTCCACTAAAAGCAGAGCATCTCATGATTTGTGCCTTGCTTTGATGAAGCGAGTACTATATAAGACTAGGGGAGCAATGAAGAGAAACAATTTTGTATGGGTTTATTTCTAACCAAAAAGGAAGACATGGTAAAGAAAAGTGCATGATAAAGGAAAATTGGGACAATATAGTAATCTATAAAAGAATATTTATAGAAAGCCAGATTCAAAAATGAATGAAAGAAATTGAAATGTAATGGGGATGAATAGAAGTTTCAGTATTTAATATAAAAATATCAACTGGATGAGAAACAACTGTATTTCAACAGCAATTCATGGGGAAAAGATAAGGGATTATTATTTTCCTTGAAGCCCAATATAAGTTGACAAGGTGAAATGTTTAACCAAGATAAAAACAACAAAGTTCAATATTGGATTGAATCAAGAGAAAAATGGAGTCTGGATGATGGGAAATAAAACTTGATTTTCGGACTTCCCTGGTGGCCCAGTGGTTAGGAATCTGCCTGCTAGCGCAGGGGACACGGGTTTGAGCCCTGGCCCAGGAAGATCCCACATGCCGTGGAGCAACTAAGCCCATGTGCCACAACTGCTGAAGCCCGCGCACCTAGAGCCCATGCTCTGCAACGGGAGAGGCCACCACAGTGAGAAGCCTGCGCACCGAAACAGAGAGTAGCCCCCGCTTGCTGCAACTAGAGAAAAGCCTGCACGCAGCAATGAAGACACAATGCAGCCATAAATAAATAAATAAATTTGTTAAAAAAAAAAACAAAAAAACTTGATTTTCAAGAATGCTCTCATCAGAGTAACTGTGATGAATACCTTCAAACTGCTTCTATTAAAAAGAGTTAAGTGAGCTGGAAAAGTTTGATTTGAGTGCCTACTTTTTACCAAAAATGTACAAGTATATACGTTGCAACATAAAAGGAGAGACATACATGCATATCAGTGGTTATAATAAAATAATATGACACTTTGGAAGATGCACAAGCCTAGAGCATGAGTTGCTTATTACCCACACTTTGTGCCTTATATCTCTGGGAACCAAAAAAGAAGCCACACATTCTGCCTAGGTCAGGAAGACTCCATGATCACTACCTTTAAAGAGCTGAAATAGCGTTTCTTACACTTAAGAACTCCTGAACTTCAGGCCCTACACCCATGGACCTAGTGGTTGTACTCTATTAGAAAAGCAGTGCATTATAGTTCAGCACAGGCAACAAAAGCTTCACTCACTAGTTCTTCCTAAACATGCAATGTGCTCTGATATCATTATTTTATTAAATTAAAAAAAATTTTTAAATTAGTGGTACAATAAACTGCTTTATCAACTCTTACTGGGTTATGACTCATAATTTGAGAAATAGTGCATTAAATTATCTCTAAAGTTTCTACTAAACATTTAAATTTTCAATTAATGCAGTGTTTGAAGATATAAAATGACAGAGTATGAAGAAATAGAACTTTCTCCAGTGGTTCAGTGGATGATCACTGCTTAATAAAGAGATCAGTGTTCCTGTTAGCCCTGATCAATACAAATAAAAATGTATGAGTATAAATTATGTCAAATTTTTGCAGAAAATATTCATTATGGATGGTTTTTGTAATAAAATAGTTTTGAGTAATGAAAATCTCGCAACAAACAAAAGTCCAGGACCAGATGACTTCATAGGTGAATTCTACCAAACATTTAGAGGAGAGTTTACATCTATCCTTCTCAAGCTATTCCAAAATATTGCAGAAGAAGGAACACTTCCAAACTCGTTCTATGAGGCCAGCATCACCCTGCTACCAAAACCAGACAAAGATATCACTGATGAACATAGATATAAAAATCCTCAACAAAATACTAGCAAACCAAATCTAACAATACATTAAAAGGATCACACACCATGATCAAGTGGGATTTATCCCAGGGATGCAAGGATTTTTCAATATCTGCAAATCAATCAATGTGATACACTACATTAACAAATTGAAGAGTAAAAACCATATGATCATCTCAGTAGATGCAGAAAAAGCTTTTGATAAAATTCAACATCTATTTATGATAAACCCAATTTGTAGAGAGTTAACACATCTCAACATAATAAAGGCCATATATGACAAACCCACCGCTAACATCATACTTAATGGTGAAAAGCTGAAAGCATTTCCTTTAAGATCAGGAACAAGACAACGATGTCCACTCTTGCCACTTTTATTTAACACAGTTTTGGAAGTCCTAACCATGGCAATCAAAGAAGAAAAAGAAGTAAAAAGAATCCAAATTGGAAGGAAGTGAAACTGTCATTGTTTGCAGATGACATGATACAATACATAGAAAATCCTAAAGACACCACCAGAAAACTACTAGAGCTCATCAATGAATTTGGTACAGTTGCAGGATACAAAATTAATATACAGAAATCTGTTGCATTCCTATACACTAACAACAAACTATCAGGAAGAGAAATTAAGAAAACAATCCCATTTACCATTGCATCAAAAAGTATAAAATACTTAGGAATAAATCTACCTAAGGAGGCAAAAGAACTGTACTTGGAAAAAGAAATTGAAGATAACACAAACAGATGGAAATATATACCATGTTCTTGGGTTGGAAGACTCGATATTATTAAAATGATCATCTTACACAAGGCAACCTACAGATTTAATGCAAGCCCTATCAAAATACCAATGGCATTTTTCACAGAACTAGAACAAATAATTTTAAAATTTGTATGGAAACCTAAAAGATCCCAAATAGACAAAATAATCTTGAGAAAGAAAAATGGAGCTGGAGGAATCATGCTCCCTGACTTCAGATTATACTACAAAGCTACAGTAATCAAAAAGTATGGTACTGGCACAAAAACAGACACATAGCTCAATGGATAGAGAGCCCAGATATAAACCCACACACTTATGGTCAATTAATCTATGACAAAGGAGGCAAGAATATACAATGGGGAAAAGACAGTCTCTTCAATAAGTGATGCTGTGAAAACTGGACAGCTACATGTAAAGAATGAAATTAGAAGATTCTCTAACACCATATACAAAAACAAACTCAAAATGGATTAAAGAGCTGAATGTAAGATCGGATACTATAAAACTCCTAGAGGAAAGCATAGGCAGAACACTCTTTGACATAAATTATAGCTATATTTTTTTGGATCTGTCTCCTAAAGCAAAGGAAATAAAAGCAAAAGTGAACAAATGGGACCTAATTAAACTTAAAAGCTTTTGCACAGCAAAGGAGACCATCGACAATATAAAAAGATAACCTACTGAATGGGAGAAAATATTTGCAAATGATATGACCAATAAGGGGTTACTATCTAACATATATAAACAGGTCATGACTCAACATTAAAAAATACAAAAACAAAAAACCAACCAGATTAAAAAATGGGCAGAAGAGCTGAATAGACATTTTTCCAAAGAGGAAATGCAAACGGCCAATAGGAACATGAAAAGATGCTCAACATCACTAAATCATCAGCGAAATGCAAATCAAAACCACAATGAGATATCACCTCACATCTGTCAGAATGGCTATCATCAAAAAGAATACACATAACAAATGTTGGTGAGGATGTGGAGAAAAGGGAACCCTTGTACACTGTTGGTGGGTATATAAATTGGTGCAGCCATGTGGTATGGAGGTACGGAGGTTCCTCAAAAAACTAACATTAGAACTACCATATGACCCAGCAATTCCATTCCCAGGAATATATCTGAAAACAACAACAACAACAAAAACTAATTTGAAAAGATAAATGTACCCCAATGTTCATAGCAGCATTATTTACAATTGCCAAGATATGGAAGCAACCTAAGTGTCTGCCAACATATGAATGGATAAAGATGTGGCATATACATACAATGGAGTACTACTCAGTCATAAAAAAGAATGAAATTTTGCCATTTGCAGCAACATGGATGGACTTGGAGGGCATTATGCTAAGTGAAATAAGTCAGACAGAGAAAGACAAATACTGTGTCATATCACTTATATGTGGTATCTAAAAAATGCAAAAAAACTAGTGAATAAATGAAAAAGAAGCAGACTCACAGATATAAAGAACAAACTAGTGGTTACCAGCAAGGAGAGGGAAGAGGGGAGGGGCAATATAGGGGTAAGGGAGTAAGAAGTACAAACTATTAGTCAGAAAATAAGCTATAAGGAAATATTGGACAACACAGGAAATACAGCCAATATTTTATAATAACTATAAATGTAGTATAACCATTAACAATTGTGAATCACTATTATATTGTACACCTGTAACTTATATAATATTGTCCATCAACTATACTTCAGTAGAGAAAGAAAAACATGTTTTAATGCAACAGATAGCATGGCGTAGTTATTAGTCTTCATCAAATATTAAATAAAGGTATGAAGATTCAAGACAAAGAAAATCAGACTAGGAAGAATACTGCCAAGTTTAACAGAACTTCAGCACCAATTCTGTAAATATAAAGATAACAACTAAAAAAATCAGCCTCCATCAGATTCTTTAGCAAAACTCAAGTTTTTAATGAACAAAATTTGAACTGAAATAATATTCAAATTAAAAATCCTGAAAAAATTTCACAATGCTTTGCAAAAATGATCTGTAATTTTTATCTCCCAAATCCATTTCCATAGACATGTGAAATGTAATGAGGATCTACCCACAATTACATCTCTACATGCTTTCTCTCCCCCTATCATTACACAAATCTGATTTACTTAAGGAAGCCCAGAGGCTGGGGTCAAGGCAGCAGCTTCCAGCTCTGATATTAGCTCCACTACTCTGAAGAGTAGTGGATGACTTAGCCTACTCAGAGACTTATAAAAGCTCGAAACATCTTTAAAGGGACATAAACAATAATTCACATGCTTATGATATCTTACTTGATCAACTGTCAAACTGTCAAAATGTATTACCTTGAACATGGTAATATTCTAGTAGAACTTTATCCCTAATAAAATATCGTTGATAGTATTTGATCCTCTGAATATTTTAAATATTTAGTATTTAAAGTATTTTAAAATATTTAGACTATATGAATTAATGTAATCCATCACATCAATAATCTAAAGAAGAAACATCACACGATGATATCAGTGGCTGCAGAGGAAACATTTGACAACAAATAGCACCCATTCATGATAAAACTCTCTCAGTAAACTAGGAATAGAGAGAAACTTTCTTAACTTGATAAAGACCATCTACAAAAAACCTATAGCTAACATTGTACTTAATTATGAGAAACTAAAAGCTTTCCTACTAAGGTCAGGAACAAGACAAGTATATCCCTTCTCACCACTCCTTTTCAACACTGTACTGGAAGTCATAACTAATGCAATTAGACAAGAAAAGGAAACAAAACATATACTGATTAGGAAGCAAGAAGTAAAACTGTCTTTGTTGGCAGATGACATTATTGTTTATGTAGAAAATCCAAAGAATCTACAAAACATGAAAAAACAAAAACAAAAACCTCCTGGAACTAATAAGTGATTATAACAAGGTTGCAGATTACAAAGTTAATACACAAAAGTTCATCACTTTCCTATGGACTAACATTTAACAAGTGGGGTTTGAAATTTAAAAATGCCATTATGTTAGCACTGCATAAATAAAATACTTAGGTATAAATCTAATGTGTATAAGGTCTATATGAGGAAAACTATAAAATTCTAATGAAAGAAACAAAGAACTAAATAAAGTGGGAGATATTCTATGTTCATGAATAGGAAGACTCAATATTGTCAAGATGTCAGATTTTCCCAACTTGATCTATATTGATCTATTGATCAATGCAATCTCAATCAAACTCCCAACAAGTTATTTTGTCAATATCTACAAACTGATTCTAAAGTGTATATGAACAGGCAAAAGACCTAGAATAGCTAACACAATACCAAAGGAAAAGGACAAAGTCAGGATTGCCACTACCTGACTTAAAGACATACTATAAAGCTATAGTAATCAAGACAGCGTGGTATGGGTGAAAGAATAGACAAATAGATAAACAGAATAGAATAGAAACCCCAGAAATATACCCACATGAATCTAGTCAACAGATCTTTGGTAAAGGAGCAAAGGCAATATTATGGAGCAAAGATAGTCTTTTCCAACAAATGGTACTGGAACTACTGGACATCTACAGGCAAAAAACGAATCTAGACACAGACCTTATACCCTTCACAGAAATTAACTCAAAATGGATCACAGGCCTAAATGTAAACATGCAAAGCTATAAATCTCCTAGAAGATAACAGGAGAAAATATAATGATCTTGGACAAGGTGATGACTTTTTAGATATGATACCAAAAGCACAATACATGACACAGAGAGTTAATAAACTGGATTTAATTAAAATTAAAAATATCTGTTCTGTGAAAGACACTGTCAAGAGAGTAAGAAGACAAGCCACATTAGGAGAAAATATTTGCAAAAACAAAGCTGATAAAGGACTGTTATTCAAAATGTACAAAGAATTCTCAAAACTTAACAATAAGAAAACAAACAACTTGATCAGAAAACAGGTCAAAGCTCTTAAAAGATACCTCATCAAAGAAGACATACAGATGACAAAGAAGCATATAAAAAGATGCTCCACATCATATGTCATCATAAAATGTAAATTAAAAAACAATGGGGTACCACTACACATCTATTAGAATGGCCAAAATCCAGAACACTGACAACACCAAATGCTGTGGGGCAACAGGAGCTGTCATTCATTGCTAGTGGCTGTGCAAAACTATACAGCCACTTTGGAACACAGTTTGGCAATTTCTTACAAAACAAAACACTTAGCATACCATCCAGAAATTGCCATTCCTGGTACTTAACCAAATGAGCTGAAAACTTATATCCACACAGAAACCTGCACATGGATGTTTATAGCAGCTTTATTCACATTTGCCAAAACTTGGAAGCAACCAAGATGTCTTTCAGTGGGTGAATGGATAACTAAACATCCAGACGACAAAATATTACTTAGCACTGAAAGAAATGAACTATCAAGCCATAAAAAGACACAGAAGAAACTTAAATGTGTATTACTAAATAAAGGAAGCCAGTGTGAAAAGGCTACATATTATATGACTCCAACTATATAACACTCTGGAAAAGGCAAAAACAGTTACAGATCAGTGACTGCCAGGGTTTAGCGTAGAGGGAAGGATGAATAGGCATAGCACAGAGTATTTTTAGACCCATGAAACTGCTCTGTGTGATACTATAAGCGTGGATAAATGTCTTTATTTATTTGTCCAAACTCATAAAATGGACAATACCAAGAGTGAGCCCAAATGTAAACTATGGACTTTGGGTGATAATGACACATCAATGTAGATTCCGCAACTGTAACAAATATACCGCTCTGGTAGGGGATGGTGATAATGGGGGAGGTTATATATGTGTGGGGGGTAGGGAGTATGTGGAAATTTTTCTGCCTTCCTTTCAATTTTTATGTAAACCTAAAACTGTTCTAAAAAATAGTCTTTAAATAAATATTTAAAAATTTGGACTGTGTAACCTAAGGCACCTTACCATTTTTGGGACTTCCACACAATAAGTGGGAAATGAAGGTGGTTTGTTCTAGACTTCTTCAGAATTATCTTTTATATCCATTAGAGTTTTAGCTTAATATTTCTAAGTTAGTTACTATGGACTGAATTGTGTTCCCTCAAAATTAACATTTTGAAGCCCTAACTCCCAATGTGACTCTATTTGGAGATATGTCCTGTGAAGTAGTGATAAAGGTTAAGTGAGGTCATAAGGGTGCAATCCTAATCCAGCAGCGCTGGTGCTCTTATAAGAAGAAGAGAGACCAGAGCTATTTATCCATGCTCATGCATTGAGGAACGGCCAAATGAGGACACAGAAGGCAGCTATCCACACCCCAAGGTGAGAGCTCTCCCCAGACACTGACCCTCCTAGCACCTTGACCTTGGACTTTCCAGTCTCCAGAAATGTGAGAAAATACATTTTGATTGTTTCAGCCACCCAGCGTGTGGTACATTTGTTATGGCAGCCTGGAAGATTAATATGCAGATCAGTATAATTTTAATCGGATGAATGACATAGACTATTTCTTGTTGCTCAGTTCTCTTCCACGTAAGTGAGCTAATGAGTATGGTGTCAGATATACAGAATGCATAAACAAAGATTATGAATTCAATTCTCAGCTATACTCCCTCATTAGCTACATGATCTTAAACTTCCTAAGCTAGTTTTCTTATCTGAAAAGTTAGAAAAATAACACATCCTTTTGAGGTTATTACAAGGATTAAATCTGATGATGCTTGTTCATTCCTTGGATCATTCATTCATTCATTATCTAACAAATATCCATTACTTAGGATGAGAAAACTTACACATATACTATATTCTTCTTCAATTTATTAATCACCTCACTGAGCTTAAATCTTTGGTTCTTCAATGAAAAAATATTTTATATGATGGCAAAAATATTCTACATAGAGAATATATAATCATAAATACAGGCAATATAATACAAGTATACACATATACATTTATACCCACCCACATCTATAAAATCTTACCTCTTTGCTTTCTTCCAGATCTGATTCACTACTAAAGTCCTCTGTGTTTAAATTTTCAAAGTCAGACTCTCCTACAGCAATCGGTACAGTCACAGTAAGACTGGGATTGTTTATGAACGACATGTAATCACTTTCATCGATAATGTATTTTTCAACACTGCTGCCAGTTCCTATTCCACTTGTGGTTCCATTTACATCTTTAAGATAGTCAAGATCTTTCCCAATTTCTGTTGTATGATTGGACATACAACTGTCTTTCTTGTTGTTTAGATCATCAAGTGGTTTAATTTCATCTAAAATCTTTTGTTTTCTAATGAAGGACTGTTGAATAAATTCATATATTTTTCTCTTCACATAAGCTATTCCCTTGTGCATCCTATCCACAGCAATTTGGAGATTGTTCATTTCATTATCATCATCAGTGGCTGCAAGGTTGTCTGCACTAAATGAGCTCAGGAGCAAGGCCAAAAAGAGGTTCAGGACCTTAAAAATAATACAAACATCATTATAATCTCACCCCAATGTGAAGAAGAGCAGATTGAGATCACTTATTTCTCGAAGTGTGGAGGAAACTATAAGTTCTAACAACCAGACAAGAAACACCACAGCATAGTGATCAGAAGTTGGGTGATCTAGGGACTTCCCTGGTGGCACAGTGGCTAAGAATCTGCCTGCCAATGCAGGGGACATGGGTTCGATTCCTGGCCCGGGAAGATCCCACATGCCGTGGAGCAACTAAGCCCGTGCACCACAACTACTGAAGCCCGTGTGCCTAGAGCCCATGCTCCGCAGCAAGAGAAGCCACTGCAAGGAGAAGCTCACACACTGCAACAAAGAGTAGCCCCCCCCAGGGCTTCCCTGGTGGCGCAGTGCTTGAGAGTCCGCCTGCCGATGCAGGAGACGCGGGTTCGTGCCCCGTTTCGGGAGGATCCCACATGCCGCGGAGCGGCTGGGCCCGTGAGCCATGGCCGCTGGGCCTGCGCGTCCGGAGCCTGTGCTCCGCAAATGGGAGAGGCCACGACAGTGAGAGGCCCGCATAACGCAAGAAAAAAAAAAAAAAAAGAGTATATGACTAGGGCTTCCCTGGTGGCGTAGTGGTTAAGAATCCTCCTGCCAATGCAGGGGACACGGGTTCGAGCCCTGG
>NW_006775627.1:619905-627879 GCF_000442215.2 Lipotes vexillifer | reverse complement strand
TTGGCCCTGCGCATCGGGAGCCTGTGCCCCGCAACGGGAGTGGCCGCGGCAGTGAGAGGCCCATGTACCGCAAAAAAAAAAAAAGAGTAGCCCCCGCTAGCCGCAACTATAGAAAGCCCGCGCACAGAAATGAAGACCCAACGCAGCCAAAATTAATTAATTAATTAATTAAAAAAAAAAAAAGAAATTGGGTGATCTGAATTTGTGGTCTGGTTCAATAGCTACTTCACTGTTCATCCATGGGCAAAGACATGATTTCTGTTGGTCTCAAGTTCCCCTACTTATAAAATGAAGATGCTGAATGAGCTGACCTATGGTTTTACTAAATTTAAAATTGTATGATTATAAGAAACAAGATTTATACATGTTCTATATAAGAGTTCTAAACTTAAAATTCATTAGTGTTTAAAATTATGCATTTAAATGCATTTTAGCTTCTTTTTTGATGAAGAGAGATATTAAATTGGATATTAATTGAAAAATAACCATTATGACCCAGAACAAGAATTATGAGCTTAACATAGGCATCAACACATGTTTTCTTGATCTACAGCATTTCTCATACCCCACTGTTCACTAATTAGGCAACTGTTCATAATCAGTCGCTAATATTTCCATGAGACTGTAATATTAATGTACATATCCTTTGGAGTATATTATATATTTCTATACTATAACAGTAATGTTCCAAACTTAAGAGAGAGGATTGATCAGTTACTCCATTTGGGTAATCTCAGGCATCATTAGCCAACCTTTGTTTGGTTAATAGAGCCACTAAAGGATTAGTTAATCCAGGTTGGTTCACGCATCTGCCATATGACATAGAGTGACTGAATGCTAACTACCATGAAGGGGCAAGGAAAAGGTGAAATAACTAGGAACATTTAAAGGCACCACTTTTTAGTACTATACTGTCAAGTAAGATTGGGCTTTCTCTAAGTTTATTCTTCAGACTTCTCCCTTCCTTGGATCTGAATATATGAAACGTTCCCAACATTTCCTACTAGACCTGTCTTCAATATGGTACTCTATTGGAATTCACATAATAAATATGATGAAATGATTGACAAAATGGAGTTGAGTATAAATATTGTATGGTTACTGCTATATGGTTATGTTGTCAAAGTGAGACTGTAAGTGTATCAAAGGTAATAGACTTTTAAAATTAGTAATCATAGTCTTTGTTTTGGACAAAATGGTCATCATTTCATTATGCTCTTAATGTATTTCTGAAACACATTTCTTAAATGGGTACATACCACCAGGTTTCCAATGACCATGACCATCATGAAGACAGTAAGGCACATGGCTTGACCGGCGACCTCCATGCAGTCCCACATGGTCTCTATCCACTCTCCACACAGTACTCGGAACACAATCAGGAAGGAGTGGAAGAAGTCATTCATGTGCCAACGTGGGAGCTTACACTCACTGTTGATCTTACAGACACAGTCTTTGTAGCTTTTACCAAAGAGTTGCATGCCGACCACAGCAAAAATGAAGACGATGATGGCCAACACCAAGGTTAGATTTCCCAGAGCCCCCACTGAATTGCCGATGATCTTTATTAGCATATTTAATGTTGGCCAAGATTTTGCCAACTTGAAAACTCGGAGCTGGAAAATTAAAAAAATAATGTATATTATTATGATCAATCTTTAAAAGCATTACATATATTGAGCTTTACTAAGAAGTGATTAAAATTGAATTTCTTACGACATCTGCTATGCAGATGTTATAACTAAACATGATGATGGATGTTAACTGGACTTACTGTAGTGATCATTTTGCAATATATACAAATATTGGATCATATGTTGTATACCTGAAACTAATATAATGTTATATCAATTATACCTCAATAAGAAAGATATATCTATAACAAAAGACATTAAAAAAAAAAAGCTAGTGGATATCCTGGACCACTACTGATTGCAGAACTTACAATCTACCCACTACTGATCGAAGAACTTACAATCTACCAATCTTCACTGGGGAAATATGCAAGAGCCACCTTGCATTCTTGCACTTGGCTTTCCAAACTTTTAAGTCCGTCCACCTCTGGACCTTAACCAATTAGAAATGACCTGGGGCCACTGCACTGTCATAGCAACACTCTCCTAAGTAAAAGGCACAGAGAGCAGGCTGTCTGGATGTCTTTGTGTCAGTGCTTGTCTTTACTCCAAGACACATTTCCTAATCTATCAAGGACAGAGAGCTGTCAGCAAATGTTGCACTTTACCAAATAAGAAGTAAAAGTCTTCCCATAGGGAGCTTCTTATCTAAAACCAAAACAAAACAAACAAAGAAACCAAAACAAAAAGACTCTTAAATCTGCCGTGCCCTTGATCACTTTCAGGTGCATGGCTAATTTTTGGACCCCCCTAGGAAGAATCTGATTCTTCCATATTTTAACCCTGAGATCATTTCCCCTGAGAGTGAATTTTTAATGATTACTTGGGGACCAACTGTCTTTAATTTGTTTTGTGAAGGTGGTTGTAAGGCATACCAGGCCTGACACTAATATTAACATCTGATCTCAATGATCTCTGCTCAAAGATACTCATTTGTCAATAGCATGCAAAGTACCATCACATTGAGCCCTGCTATAAGTAGAGAAAAGTGTTTATTATTCATAATGCTCCTTTGGAGCACTGACATAGCTAGATATACCTGCATTTAAAAACCTGGAATACTTCCCATGACTTTATAATTCTTTCTCTGATTTGCAAGGACATATATGTGAATCAGTGGACATAGCAAGTAATCCTACAGATTTCTCTTGTCTGATTTTGGGAAGGAGCATATTTTCCAGAGGTAGAATTAGGAAGAGTTTCTACATGCACATCTTATATCTGATTGTCATCCACCACTATAAAAGGGTGCTTATATTTTCAAAGCACTATTAAAATGTGATACATTTTCATTAAAATATTTTCTTAGATCCAGAAATATTAACTATAGTCATATCTAGAAACAATAATTAGAATGGTAACTGAGCAATATATGAAACTTTATGTGACTAGGATTTTTGCAATAAAGTTTTTTCTAAATAAGTGGGAACAATTTTTTTTTTCCATTTAGGGGCTGTTTTTGACAATGCAAATGTCACACAAAAACTTAAAATGTTAATGGTGTGTGGTAAAACCTATGATGCTTGTTGGAAAGGTTTTTGTCTTTGTGCTGTTTTGTTTTGTTTTGTTTTACCAATCGGAATGAACGGAGAACTGATAATCCTTCCACGTTGGCCAGGCCAAGTTCTACCAGGCTAAGCGTTACAATAAAACCATCAAAGATATTCCAGCCTTCTTGGAAATAATAGTAAGGATCCATGGCAATAATTTTCAGAAACATTTCTGCTGTAAAGATCCCAGTGAAAACCTAAGATCAAAACAAAGTTACTCTAATTCCATCAGATAATGATAAAGTAGAATGACATAATATTTGCTCTTAGAACAAAATGTTTATACTAGTAATGATTATATTACTAGCTTACATTTGCATAGTAATTTATAGTTGATGAAAAGCTCTCATATAAGTTATTTCATTTTATCCTCAACAGAAACGCTATTAAACACATAATGCAGGTATTATAACCATGACTTTACAGATGAGGAAACAGGTCTTCAGATGGGTGCAATGATTTGCCGAATATCAACTAGAAAATGGCAAAACTAGGATTGAGAGCAAATCTATTTTTAACCAGTGTTCTTTCCATCACATCAAACTGCATTTTCCTTCAGACTTCATACAGCACAGCTACTGACAAGATTTTCCCATAAACAGTTTTATGTATCTATAAGCTTATTCACATTTCCCTCTAATCAGATAGTTGTCATTATACATATGTATCTATATTATAATATGTGCATTACTATTATCAGTATTTGTTATGCACATGAAAAAAATTAATTTACTTCCACAGTATTGGGTTGGCCAATTCTCTTACGTAACATCTTACAGAAAAATCCGAACAAACTTTTTGGTTAAACTTATATAAATACTAAAGCTTTAAAAATAGAAATACTATAATTCAGGATGCTTTACATGTTTTGCTTTCCACCATCAAAAACCTTAAACCCTAAAACAAATATTATGGAAAATGCATACATTATTTTAGAGACCATTCTTTCAGCAAATAAAAGCTAATATTCCTATGTTGAGTCAACAGACAAACACTTTAATAATTTATGGTTTTTAAGCACAGAAGAGAAAGAATTTAGTGGCAACCTTCACCAAAAGTGGCGCTGTTAATCATATAATACACAAGATGAACTGGACGTTTTCAATATTTTATGGATTTGATCTAAAATAGATGGATTAAACAATACATGGTCTACCTAGATCCTGGAAGTGGAAAAGCTGGAGACATTTTTGAGTTGTTAAACTATTGCTTACAATGATGATGACTAAGCAAGATAAAAAGATCTGCAATTTTATTTTAGCCTTCTACAGGTAGGGAAACTGATAACATCATTTCAAAAAGTGTGTCCTTAAACTATGGACTGCTTCTGTAGCTTGAAATAGTTATAAATATCAATATTGACTTTTCAAGTAGTACTGTAGGCCTGTGCCTATTGCTCTCTTTCTCAGTTTCTGCTTTGATCTTAAGGGCTATTAATTTTGGCAAAAGTAGGATATATCCAGCTAGATATAATTCCCATCTTTTGGGAGCCAGGAGGTAGAAAGGGTGGTGGAAAGACTGCTATAAGTTATTAAATGTAAAGAGTTTCTCAAACAGAAAGTTTGAAGACTGAACACATTTACCTTCCAATATGCTTACCAAGTTTCCTACTGTAAGCACATTATTGAAATGGTCCGTCATGGGATAGTGTTCCATGGCCATGAACAGAGTATTTAAGACAATACAGATGGTGATGGCCAGGTCAACAAATGGGTCCATCACAACCAGGTTGACAATATGTTTCACTTTTAACCAATGTGGTGAGCAGTCCCAGATTAAGAACATGTTGGAAAATTTATACCAACAGGGTGGGCATTTCTGCCTGGATTCTTCAAGTTCTAGATTTAAAAATAAATAAATAAAAACAACCACCAAAAGACATTTTTACACAAATATATTCCTTTCAAATCGACTAGACTTCTTTTTAGTAGCCAACACATTTCCATTTGCAACAGTCAACCTCTTTTATACTTGATTTAAAAAAACTATACAATTTAATCTTTAGACGGCCCAAAATATTTCTTCACATATAAACATAGAACAGAGGTAGAAAAGAATGGTTTTCTTCTCTTATGCATTGATCCTGTGGTTCCATACTTTGCCTTAAGTTAAGTGAATGGTCTTTTAAATGAAGTCTCAATAAGAATATGGGTTGGAGTAGTGTAGACTGTGTGTAATCCTATGTTAATGTCTGGCTATGGTGTCATCCTCAGGCTATAAGAGATAGGACAGAGAGATAGGGTAGAGCCAAGAATCATCTTTTAATTTGTTTTTATTTTGTGAGAATGACCCACTCCTCCCCTCCAATGTTGAGACTATTTAGGAAGTCCTACGCTAAGTGGAACAGAAGAGAGGAACACCATGACTAATGGGATTAGAAACCCCTAACAGAAATGCTTTATTCTGCATTTTCAAGGAGTTGCTACACACAGGATACATTCTTTAGTTTCAATATCATGGAATTTAAGTAACTTTTTTTAAAGCTTCTAGAATACAGGAGTAGGTATAACAAATAACTCTTAAATAAGACCTGTTATGTTCTCTTTAGAATACACTGCTTCCGACTCACAGAGACATTCGTTTCGAATAAGACAATATAAGCTCAGTGAAAACAACTGAAATGGAAATGGAATTTGCTACAAACCTTCTACTGTATTTGTTAAAATGCTGGCTATGCTCATTGCTCTTTGCCTTTGAGAAGGATCTTCTAGAAAGTCCATGGAAACATGAAAAGAACTTGACCTTCTCTTTCTCATTTCAGTTTCAGTGGTTGTTCCCTGTAAAGAAAATGCTAATGTATTAAATGATTAACTTGAGCAATATGATAAGTGAACAACCAGTGTGACACTGTGAAATTCATGAAACACATGCAACATGCACGTTCATAGTTAATTGGTGATGGCAGATATTGCTGACTTATTGTATCATTAGCCTGGAATGTCCAAACTGTTAACCATTTACTCATACAGCAAAAACTGAGGGTTGGTTTTTTTTACCCTCTGATTTCATAATTTTATGAGACATAATGTAATTTGGATATGATTGATAAATTCGTGAGAGACATATTTAACAATTTCCTTCTTTCTGAGCTAATAGTAAAAAGTAGTAACTTGAAACGACATCTAAATGATCAAGGCATTTTATGTTGAGAAGGTAGCCCTTTATTTTTAAAGAAATACAAATAATTACAACACTCGTAGCTGCCATCTCATTTTCTGGACACAAGACATAGATGATCATTGACAACACAAACTGTATGTTAAAAAAATAACAACACATGTTGCATGGACAACAGTTTCATCCAGGGTACCAAAGCAATAAGTCATCTAATTCTGACTTAGTCATGCCTCACCATGCTGATATATTTCCAAGTCTAATAAGAGGCAGCATGTGTTTAGAAATTCCTCATCTGGGTATACATTCACAAACACATAACATACCTTTGCACACAGACAATTCTTTTATCTGCCTGTATTAATATTTTTATTTGTGTCTCTTCATTTAGATTAGTTTTGAGAAGACCTATATCAGCATTTTTTTTTTTAGTAAGACAAATATGAGTAATAGAAATTTTAAGATAATATTGAAGCTATCTATTTAGGCACAGTGTTCTTGAAAATCTTCTAAACTAAAGCAGAGCTATATTGAAGAATCCATTGGAAAGATTTATTATACACCCTTTACAGTTAAACATAAGAATCGTTCATTTACTCTTAACACCAGAGCTTTAGAGGATGTCCTGCTGTCTAAGTTCAGCATGGGTATATAGCAAATCCTCCAACTGGAAGCAGTCATTTACTATTGTGTTTAATTTATCCTTAGCACGTTTAATAAGTAAATGCATTCAGCTGTTATGCAAGAAGGTGCTGAAGCCTTAAGTTTTAGTTGGATATTCTCTTAAAGATATTAAAAGATGCAGGTGCATTCACAGCTTGACCAACCAGGTATCATTCTCAAGGGGTTCCATTCTGTAGAAACACTGGCTGGTGCAGCAATAATGAGCCAGCCATGCCTGAACTATTTAAAACTTCCTTACATTGTCATCAGTAGCTGGCTTATCTATTATCACCTCTGGTAGAAGCTGTCCAACAGGCGATGTAGGAACTGAAGGTCCACCAACCAAGGAAACCACACCATTGCAATCCACAGTGCTGTGCATCTTCCCATTGGCTGGAAACACGGCCAGCATCCGGGACGACCTACTGGTCTGACTCAGGTTACTGTTGCGTCGCTCTCCATGTCGTTGGGGCACAAATAAGGAGTCTCTGCGGCTTTCATTATCCTCGAAGGTGCTGTGTTCATCATCAGCAAAGTCATTCTCTGATCCCACATCCTTTGCTCGCCCTCTGAAGCTGAAAAGGCTTGTTCTGCTATTTCGCCTTGGAGAAAATAAGGAGCCGCGGATGCTCAACAAAGACTAAAAGTTTGAAACCAAAAACAAATAATAATAAAATCATATTAATATGGCCATTTGGAATGTGCTTTTATTTTGCAAGATTAAGTTGAAGGGGACTTCAGCATTCAAAACAGAATGTGACTCATTCTTTTTTGATTAACATTCTCGCTTTATGTGCATTCGGATTAAATTAAATTACTTTTCTAAGAGACGGTTTCTAGCCCTTGAGATTAATGACTGGGGAGATAGATCACAACTTAAAGATATTGAAAAACAAAACCCTGAACCACCATATTTCATATTCAAAAGCAAGGATCTTTAGTACCTTACTATGGACATTGTAAACACTCAATAAATATCAGTAGCATGACCTTAACAGGGGCACATTTATTTC
>NW_006775627.1:615495-619895 GCF_000442215.2 Lipotes vexillifer | reverse complement strand
CTTTCCCTCAAGAAATTCTAACACTTTTCACAAATTGTTTTAGTCCATCTTTCTAAAATCACTTTAAATCAATTATTGTTCTTGTTTCAGCTAAAAGGCACAGTGTTGTTGGAACTTGAAGACTTCTGAAATTCAGAGTGATGTGCTTTTTGATAAAGTATACCATGACTAATATTTTCAGAAGCATTCATGATAGTTTATAAAGTAGTCAGGGGTGAAAAAACAGTATAAAATAACCAAAGAGTTGTTTGGTTATTTTGATCAGTTATTGTAGATAACTGATCAGTTATCTACAATTTTTTTTCTCATTAAAAAGGCTGCAGACCAGAAAGATGAAATGTCATTAGTTACAACAAGTACCAGCAGACAGGTTCAGGTGAGAATCTGGGTCTCCTGACTTTCAATGCAGTGTTATCTCAACTACACCCCACTGTAGATTTACCTGTGCAAACTAAGATTTTCTCATAACTATGTACAGAAAGGATAGGTTTAAATATAATAAACACAGCAGTCAATTCAGTTGATAAAAATTCATAAGTTGAGTAAGGCCCACGGAACTGGCGAACTGTGTGGAAGGAGTGGGATCTGTAGAGCTCAGCAGCGGCGAGGTACAAAACAAAGAATCATTTTGCACAAAGCCAGAAGGGATACACTGAAAGAATTATTAGAAAAGACAAATACATAGATTGCTTTGGCTGGGCTTCCAGGAAGATGGCAGAAGAGTAAGACGCGGAGATCACCTTCCTCCCCACAGATACACCAGAAATACATCTACACGTGGAACAACTCCTACAGAACACCTACTGAACGCTGGCAGAAGACCTCAGACCTCCCAAAAGGCAAGAAACTCCCCACGTACCTGGGTAGGGCAAAAGAAAAAAGAATAAACAGAGACAAAAGAATAGGGACGGGACCTGCACCAGTGGGAGGGAGCTGTGAAGGAGGAAAGGTTTCCACACACTAGAAGCCCCTTTGCGGGCGGAGACTGTGGGAGGCGGAGCGGGGAGCTTCGGCGCCGCGGAGGAGAGCGCAGCAACAGGCGCGCGGAGGGCAAAGCGGATAGATTCCCGCACAGAGGATCGGGGCCGACCGGCGCTCACCAGCCCGAGAGGCTTGTCTGCTCACCCGCCGGGGGGGAGGGGGTCCGGGGAAAAGTCTGGAGCTGCTGAAGAGGCAAGAGAAATTTTCTTCCCTCTTTGTTTCCTGGGGCGTGAGGAGAGGGGATTAAGAGCGCTGCTTAAAGGAGCTCCAGAGACGGGCGCGAGCCGCGGCTAAAAGCGCGGACCCCAGAGACAGGCATGAGACGCCAAGGCTGCTGCCGCCGCCACCAAGAAGCCTGTGTGCGAGCACAGGTCACTATTCACACCTCCCCTCCCGAGAGCCTGTGCAGCCCGCCACTGTCAGGGCCCCGGGATCCAGGGACAGCTTCCCCGGGAGAACGCACTGGGCGCCTCAGGCTGGTGCAACGTCTTGCCAGCCTCTGCCGCCGCAGGCTCGCCCCGCATCCGTACCCCTCCCTTCCCCCGGCCGGAGTGAGCCAGAGCCCCCAAAACAGTGGCACCTTTAACGCCGTCCTGTCTGAGCGGAGAACAGATGCCCTCCGGCGACCTACACGCAGAGGCGGGGCCAAATCCAAGGCTGAGCCCCGGGAGCTGTGAGAACAAAGAAGAGAAAGGGAAATCTCTCCCAGCAGCCTCAGAAGCAACAGATTAAAGCTCCACAATCAACCTGATGTACCCTGCATCTGTGGAATGCCTGAATAGACAACAAATCATCCCAAATTGAGGAGTTTGAGAGCAAGATTTATGATTGTTTCCCCTTTTCCTCTTTTTGTGAGTGTGTATGTGTATGCTTCTGTGTGAGATTTTGTCTGAATAGCTTTGCTTCCACCATTTGTCCTAGGGTTCTATCCATCCTTTTTTTCTCTTAATAATTATTTTTTTATTTTAATAACTTTATTATATTTTATCTTACTTTATTTTATTTTACTTTATCTTCTTTCTCTCTTTCTTTCTTTTTTTCCTTCCCTCCTTCCTTCCTTCCTTCCTCCCTCTTTCTTTCTTTCTTTCCTATTTCCTCCTACTTCTACTAATTCTCTCTACTTTCTCTCCCTTTTATTCTGAGCCGAGTGGATGAAAGGCTCTTGCTGCTCCAGCCAGGAGTCAGGACTCTGCCTCTGAGGTGGGAGAGCCAACTTCAGAACACTCGTCAAGAAGAGACCTCCCAGCCCCACATAATATCAAACGGCGAAAATCTCCCAGAGATCTCCATCTCAACACCAGCACCCAGCTTCACTCAACGACCAGCAAGCTACAGTGCTGGACAACCTATGCCAACCATATAGCAAAACAGGAACACAACCCCACCCACTAGCAGAGAGGCTGCCTAAAATCATAATAAGTCCACAGACACCCCAAAACACACCACCAGACGTGGACCTGCCCACTAGAGAGACAAGATCTAGCCTCATACACCACAACACAGCCACTAGTCCCCTCCACCAGGAAGCCTACACAACCCACTGAACCAACCTTAGCCACTGGAGACAGACATCAAAAACAACGGGAGCTACGAACTTGCAGCCTGCAAAAAGGTGAACCCAATCACAGTAAGATAAGCAAAATGAGAAGACAGAAAAACACACAGCAGGTGAAGGAGCAAGATAAAAACCCACCAGACCTAACAAATGAATAGGAAATAGGTAGTCTATCTGAAAAAGAGTTCAGAATAATGATAGTAAAGATGATCCAAAATCTTGGAAATAGAATGGACAAAATGCAAGAAACAGTTAACGAGGACCGAGAAGAACTAAAGATGAAACAAACAACGATGAACAACACAATAAATGAAATTATAAATACTCTAGATGGGATCAATAGCAGAATAAGTGAGGCAGAAGAACGGATAAGTGAGCTGGAAGATAAAATAGTGGAAATAACTACTGCAGAGCAGAATAAAGAAAAAACAATGAAAAGAACTGAGGACAGTCTCAGAGACCTCTGGGACAACATTAAACGCACCAACATTCGAATTATAGGGGTTCCAGAAGAAGAAGAGAAAAAGAAAGGGACTGAGAAAATATTTGAAGAGATTATAGTTGAAAACTTCCCTAATATGGGAAAGGAAATAGTTAATCAAGTCCAGGAAGCACAGAGAGTCCCATACAGGATAAATCCAAGGAGAAATATGCCAAGACACATATTAATCAAACTGTCAAAAATTAAATACAAAGAAAGCATATTAAAAGCAGCAAGGGAAAAACAACAAATAACACACAAGGGAATCCCCATAAGGTTAACAGCTGATCTTTCAGCAGAAACTCTGCAAGCCAGAAGGGACTGGCAGGACATATTTAAAGTGATGAAGGAGAAAAACCTGCAACCAAGATTACTCTACCCAGCAAGGATCTCATTCACGTTTGACAGAGAAATTAAAACCTTTACAGACAAGCAAAAGCTGAGAGAGTTCAGCACCACCAACCCAGCTTTACAACAACTGCTAAAGGAACTTCTCTAGGCAAGAAACACATGAGAAGTAAAAGACCTACAATAACGAACCCAAAACAATTAAAATGGAAATAGGAACATATATATCGATAATTACCTTAAATGTAAATGGACTAAATGCTTCCACCAAAAGACACAGATTGGCTGAATGGATACAAAAACAAGACCCATATATTTGCTGTCTACAAGAGACCCACTTCAGACCTAGAGACACACACAGACTGAAAGTAAGGGGATGGAAAAAGATATTTCATGCAAATGGAAACCAAAAAAAAGCTGGAGTAGCAATTCTCATATCAGACAAAATACACTTTAAAATAAAGACTATCAGAAGAGACAAAGAAGGACACTACATAATGATCAAGGGATCAATCCAAGAAGAAGATATAATGATTGTAAATATTTATGCACCCAACATAGGAGCACCTCAATACATAAGGCAAATACTAACAGCCATAAAAGGGGAAATCGACAGTAACACATTCATAGTAGGGGACTTTAACACCCCACTTTCACCAATGGACAGATCATCCAAAATGAAAATAAATAAGGAAACACAAGCTTTAAATGATGCATTAAACAAGATGGACTTAATTGATATTTATAGGACATTCCATCCAAAAACAACAGAATACACATTTTTCTCAAGTGATCATGGAACATTCTCCAGGATAGATCATATCCTGGGTCACAAGTCAAGCCTTGGTAAATTTAAGAAAATTGAAATTGTTTCAACTATCTTTTCCGACCACAACGCCATGAGACTAGATATCAATTATAGGAAAAGATCTGTAAAAAATACAAACACAGGGAGGCTAAACAATACACTACTTAGTAACGAAGTGATCACTGAAGAAATCAAAGAGCAAATAAACAAATACCTAGAAACAAATG